>NC_048593.1:40850212-40890212 GCF_013265735.2 Oncorhynchus mykiss
GGAGTCCTATGAACCCTGTTATTCTATATACTGGGAGTCCTATGAACCCTGTTATTCCATATACTGGGAGTCCTATGAACCCTGTTATTCCATATACTGGGAGTCATATGAACCCTGTTATTCCATATACTGGGAGTCCTAAGAACCCTGTTATTCCATATATTGGGAGTCCTATGAACCCTGTTATTCCATATACTGGGAGTCCTATGAAGCCTGTTATTCCATATACTGAGAGTCCTATGAACCCTGTTATTCCATATACTGGGAGTCCTAAGAACCCTGTTATTCCATATACTGGGAGTCCTAAGAACCCTATTATTCCATATACCGGGAGTCCTAAGAACCCTGTTATTCCATATACTGGGAGTCATATGAACCCTGTTATTCCATTTACTGGGAGTCCTATGAACCCTGTTATTCCATATACTGGGAGTCCTATGAACCCTGTTATTCCATATACTGGGAGTCCTATGAACCCTGTTATTCCATATACTGGGAGTCCTATGAACCCTGTTATTCCATATACTGGGAGTCCTATGAACCCTGTTATTCCATATACTGGGAGTCCTATGAACCCTGTTATTCCATATACTGGGAGTCATATGAACCCTGTTATTCCATATACTGGGAGTCATATGAACCCTGTTATTCCATATACTGGGAGTCATATGAACCCTGTTATTCCATATACTGGGAGTCCTATGAACCCTGTTATTCCATATACTGGGAGTCCTATGAACCCTGTTATTCCATATACTGGGAGTCATATGAACCCTGTTATTCCATATACTGGGAGTCATATGAACCCTGTTATTCCATATACTGGGAGTCCTATGAACCCTGTTATTCCATATACTGGGAGTCCTATGAACCCTGTTATTCCATATACTGGGAGTCATATGAACCCTGTTATTCCATATACTGGGAGTCATATGAACACTGTTATTCCATATACTTGGAGTCATATGAACCCTGTTATTCCATATACTGGGAGTCCTATGAACCCTGTTATTCCATATACTGGGAGTCCTATGAACCCTGTTATTCCATATACTGGGAGTCCTATGAACCCTGTTATTCCATATACTGGGAGTCCTATGAACCCTGTTATTCCATATACTGGGAGTCCTATGAACCCTGTTATTCCATATACTTGGAGTCATATGAACCCTGTTATTCCATATACTGGGAGTCCTATGAACCCTGTTATTCCATATACTGGGAGTCCTATGAACCCTGTTATTCCATATACTGGGAGTCCTATGAACCCTGTTATTCCATATACTGGGAGTCCTATGAACCCTGTTATTCCATATACTGGGAGTCCTATGAACACTGTTATTCCATATACTGGGAGTCATATGAACCCTGTTATTCCATATACTGGGAGTCCTATGAACACTGTTATTCCATATACTGGGAGTCATATGAACCCTGTTATTCCATATACTGGGAGTCCTATGAACCCTGTTATTCCATATACTGGGAGTCCTATGAACCCTGCTATTCCATATACTGGGAGTCCTATGAACCCTGTTATTCCATATACTGGGAGTCATATGAACCCTGTTATTCCATATACTGGGAGTCCTATGAACCCCGTTATTCCATATACTGGGAGTCATATGAACCCTGTTATTCCATATACTGGGAGTCATATGAACCCTGTTATTCCATATACTGGGAGTCATATGAACCCTGTTATTCCATATACTGGGAGTCCTATGAAGCCTTTGCATATTCATATATTGCAGGTGAACAGTTGTCTTGCCTCGAGCACAGCCTTTGTCCAAGGTGATTTCTGGGCCTCTCCCCAGCTTCCCCTAATCAGAGCACTTAACGTTCAACATTGTAATGTTTAACAGCATAATATGAAGAGATACATTGTTTAAGTCTTTCAGCAGGAGATTGTCCACTGGGGTTTCTGTATTGGGTTTATGTGGTTCTGGGGTTTCTGTATTGGGTTTATGTGGTTCTGGGGTTTCTGTATTGGGTTCATGTGGTTCTGGGGTTTCTGTATTGGGTTTATGTGGTTCTGGGGTTTCTGTATTGGGTCATGTGGTTCTGGGATTTTTGCTCACCGCTCTTTGGTCTTGGCCATAGTGGAGTTTGGAGTGTGACTGTTTGAGGTTGTGGACAGGTGTCTTTTATACTGATAACAAGTTCAAACAGGTGCCATTAATACAGGTAATGAGTGGAGGACAGAGGAGCCTCTTAAAGAAGATGTTACAGGTCTGTGAGAGCCAGAAATCTTGCTTGTTTGTAGGTGACCAAATACTTATTTTCCACCATAATTTGCAAATAAATTCATTAAAAATCCTACAATGTGATTTTCTGGATTTTTTTTTCTCATTTTGTCTGTCAGAGTTGAAGTGTACCTATGATGAAAATTACAGGCCTCTCTCATCTTTTTAAGTGGGAGAACTTGCACAATTGGTGTCTGACTAAATACTTTTTTGCCCCACTGTATATAAATGCGACCAGGATACAGATCATTTTGATCAGATGAATTCTACCCAACTGTAATAATGGCAGGTCCATCCATCTGTCTAGGTCTTCCTTAACTGCCCTCGGTACAGGTACAAAGCTGCTGTTGGACAGGTTGAAGTTCTTAAAATGTTTTTACACCAAGGTACACACAAAAAAAAAAAAAAAATTGTCCAATTGAACGTGAAGTCATTCGAACTGTTGTTGTCACTCAAGCTCCCTAGAGGGCATAGCTTCTGACTTATTCAAATGCATTTTGTAACCCAAAATTAAATTTTGATTAGGCATGGGTCCCCATATCCTCAAAAGGTTACACAGCTGCACCACCGAGAGCATCCGGAGTGGTTGCATCACCGCCTGGTATGGTAACCGCTCAGCATCCGACCGTAAGGCACTACAGAGGGGAGTGCGTACAGCCCAGTACATCACTGGGGCCAAGCTTCCTGGCATCATCCAGGACCACTATACCAGGCGGTGTCAGAGGGAAGCCCAAAAAATTGTCAGAGACTCCAATCACCCAAGTCATAGACTGTTCTCTCTGCTACCACACAGCAAGCGGTACCGGAGCGCCAAGTCTAGGTCCAAGTCTCCTGAACATCTTCTACCCCCAAGACATAAGACTGCTGAGCAATTAATCAAATGGCCACCGGACTATTTACATTGACCGTTAACATTAACATTTCACGGTAAAGTCTACGCTTGTTGTATTCGGCGCATGTGACCAAAAAAGTTTTGATTTGATAAAAAGAGCTAAACCAATAACAATGGGAATAGTTCAATGAATAGTTAAAGATCATCTGCATATAGAGACATAATGTGGGTTTGTTTTCCAATCTGACACTTGTCAGACCGTCCTGGGTACGTATAGCCTCTGGCAGGGGCTCTAATACCAAGGCATGATAGACCGTCCTGGGTACGTATAGCCTCTGGCAGGGGCTCTAATACCAAGGCATGATAGACCGTCCTGGGTACGTATAGCCTCTGGCAGGGGCTCTAATACCAAGGCATGATAGACCGTCCTGGGTACGTATAGCCTCTGGCAGGGGCTCTAATACCAAGGCATGATAGACCGTCCTGGGTACGTATAGCCTCTGGCAGGGGCTCTAATACCAAGGCATGATAGACCTTCCTGGGTACGTATAGCCTCTGGCAGGGGCTCTAATACCAAGGCATGATAGACTGGCTGATATACCTTCCTGGGTACATATATCCTCTGGCAGGGGCTCTAATACCAAGGTATGATAGACTGTTTGACAGACAGACTGATAGACTGACTGACAGACTGTTTGACAGACAGACAGGTCAGATAGGACAGATGAAGGCTGATAGACTGACTGACTGATAGACTGATAGACTGACTGACTGATAGACTGACTGACTGATAGACTGACTGACTGACTGACTGACTGACAGACTGACAGACTGACAGACTGACTGACTGACAGACTGACTGACAGACTGACTGATAGACTGACTGACAGACTGACTGACAGACTGACTGACAGACTGACTGACAGACTGACTGACAGACTGACTGACAGACTGACTGACAGACTGACTGACTGAAAGACTAACTGACAGACTGACTG
The DNA here is from genome assembly GCF_013265735.2 of Oncorhynchus mykiss. NCBI lineage: Eukaryota > Metazoa > Chordata > Actinopteri > Salmoniformes > Salmonidae > Oncorhynchus > Oncorhynchus mykiss. The sequence continues at coordinate 40,854,289 of NC_048593.1, forward strand.
ACAGACTGACTGACAGACTGACTGACAGACTGACAGACTGACTGACAGACTGACTGATAGACTGACTGATAGACAGAGACTGATAGACAGAGACTGATAGACAGAGACTGATAGACTGATAGACAGAGACTGATAGACAGAGACTGATAGACAGAGACTGATAGACAGAGACTGATAGACAGAGACTGATAGACAGAGACTGATAGACAGAGACTGATTGACAGACTGGCCAGGTACTCACTCTGTGTTGTCCCCATGGGAGATAGGGCTACCGGGGACAACAACCCCACCTGTCCTAACTGCCCGCCCAGCTGTAACCCCTGCCCCAGCTCCACAGAGTGCTTCCTACTCAGTGACTGGGGCTTGGCTGAGCCGGGGCCTGTTCCTGGGGGAGGCGTAGGACACTTAAGGAGACCACTGGTAGCCTGGGCTGAACTATACAGGTTACCTGGAGAGAGAGATATGGAGAGAGGAGGAGGTGGGGTGGAGGAGGGGAGGGAGAGAGAGAGGAAGCAGGGTGAGAGAGGGGGAGAGGAAGGGGGAGAGGTGAGAGAGAGGGGGAGAACAGGAGTTAGCACCAATCAGATGTGAGATCGGGAACAACAACTTTGTGGAATGAGATGCAGCCCCAGATCTCCAGGCTGGTTAGAGAGGGGGTTACCCGTGGAGCTGCTGCCCGACGCGGAGGGTAGTTTGATAGGGGGAGGCCGGTGCTTCACCCCCTTCCCCAACACACCCGACGACTGAACCAAGGCTGATAGACCATCCGCCTGGGGACACACAACGGGCATTAGGTGAATCAACAACATCAACCAGCTCCGTCTCTCTGCTTGGTGAGAGCCGGTTCTATAGTGTGTCATGACTCTCCTTGTGAGGATCAGGTTTCAGTGAATCAGCTCTACAGAGATCTCTCTCTCCCTCACCCTGCTTCCTCTCTCTCTCCATCCCTCCCGCGGGGGAGAGAGAGAGAGGCAGCAGACGATTCCTTTTCGGGGGCCTAAGGGGGCCTAATTTGAGTGATCGGAAAGTCTGTGTTCCTTATGATGAGTTTACCGCCAAAAACGACAACATCAAAACAATGGACACCGGGACAATATATTTCATCCTCCAAATGTTGATAATGATGAGAGATGGGAACGTGGAAAATGAATGTCTATTTTGTGATGTCATTAAAAGTTGCATGAAGACATTGTAACGAAAACATGGTAACTTCAAGAGTTTTCATACGGTGTATATCATGTTTACATACTTTACGTTGCGTGGAAAATATCCAGGATAAAATAGAATGTTTTTGTTGTTGTTGTTGTTGTGGTGACGATAGGATTGTGATTTTAGTTCTCTAAACGAGATCATAGTAAATTGTGATACCTTGCCTCGTAACTAGCCACGCCCCCAGGGAACCCAGAGAGCGTGTCAGCAAGACGTAAACACACCCCCTTTCTACCCGAGGGTATAAAGCACTTGGGTTAAGAGTGAACGTATCAGACTAGAAGGGCCACAAGCTGCAGCTGAGGTCTACGGTTAGGTCACGACCCTGAAAACGCAACACGAGGTTGAAGAAGACAAAGGAACCTCTTCACAATCAATGCTACCGTTGTATTAGTCCGCTAGGGACTTGTTATCGTATTACATTTCTGACCAATGACCTTATACCTTGTGTGTATCTTGTATTATCGTTTAGCTTGTTAGTAAATAAATAAATAAACAACAACTTTTGTGTGGTACGGAATGATTAGTAAGTCAACAACGTTCAGAATGAGACTGATGTGAAGAAATGATTAATTGATGACTGATGTGAAGAAATGATTAATTGATGACTGATGTGAGGAAATGATTAATTGATGACTGATGTGAAGAAATGATTAATTGATGACTGATGTGAAGAAATGATTAATTGATGACTGATGTGAGGAAATGATTAATTGATGACTGATGTGAGGAAATGATTAATTGATGACTGATGTGAGGAAATGATTAATTGATGACTGATGTGAGGAAATGATTAATTGATGACTGATGTGAGGAAATGATTAATTGATGACTGATGTGAAGAAATGATTAATTGATGACTGATGTGAGGAAATGATTAATTGATGACTGATGTGAAGAAATGATTAATTGATGACTGATGTGAGGAAATGATTAATTGATGACTGATGTGAAGAAATTATTAATTGATGACTGATGTGAAGAAATTATTAATTGATGACTGATGTGAGGAAATGATTAATTGATGACTGATGTGAGGAAATTATTAATTGATGACTGATGTGAAGAAATGATTAATTGATGACTGATGTGAGGAAATGATTAATTGATGACTGATGTGAGGAAATGATTAATTGATGACTGATGTGAAGAAATTATTATTTAATGACTGATGTGAGGAAATTATTAATTGATGACTGATATGTCTACATAGTTAATTCGGGAAACAAACTTTTCCCGTGGTGCCCCAAATTCCTAATGAGTTAATTGTTCCATAAATAACAGTCATCACATTAATGATAGTCACGACAAGTGTGTGTGTTGTGGTACGTGTACCTCTGTCTCTCTGCTGGGTGAGAGCCGGTTCCGTCCCACGAATCCTGAGTTATGAGACATCTTCACCTGGCACTTCACGTCTGACTCATACACACCCTTATACTGGGACAGGAACCTAGAAACACACACACACACATCACGTCTGACTCATACACACCCTTATACTGGGACAGGAACCTCGGAATCCCTTTTGTCAACCGCCTACAACACAGTCAACCGCCTACAACACAGTCAACCGCCTACAACATCGTCAACAACAGTCGACCGCCTACAACACAGTCAACCGCCTACAACACAGTCAACCGCCTACAACACAGTCAACAGCCTACAACACAGTCAACAGCCTACAACATCGTCAACAACAGTCAACCGCCTACAACACAGTCAACCGCCTACAACACAGTCAACCGCCTACAACACAGTCAACCGCCTACAACACAGTCAACCACCTACAACATCGTCAACAACAGTCAACCGCCTACAACACAGTCAACCGCCTACAACACAGTCAACAGCCTACAACACAGTCAACAGTCAGCAACACAGTCAACCGCCTACAACACAGTCAACCGCCTACAACACTGTCAACAACATCAACACCAGTCAACCGCCCAAAACACAGTCAACAACACAGTCAACCGCCTAAAACACAGTCAACCGCCTACAACACAGTCAACAGTCAGCAACACAGTCAACAACAGTCAACAACCTACAACAGCCTACAACAGTCAACAACCTACAACAGTCAACAGCCTACAACAGTCAACAGCCTACAATACAGTCAACAACAGTCAACAGCAGACAACCAGTCAACCATATGACTGGACAGACACCGATCCAATAACTTACTGAATAAGTGCCTATTGAAAGTTAAATGCGTTACCTTTTAAGGTATTTTAACGGTCTGTAAATGTCTAATTGTTTGTAATGTCTACCACCGTCTTTCAACGTAAACTGTGAAGCATTTTGTCTGTAAATGTATTTTTCGACCCCAGGAAGACGAGCCTTTTCCATTGGGATCCTAATCAAATCAAACAGCCGACAGCACAGGACACATGTTCAGAAAGGACAAGCACACAGTCACTGTTGGTCCACTTACCGACTGGCATCTATCTTTGAGCCTATTAGGAAACTGGTGGGGAAAAAGACAAGAAAAAACAGTCTAAGTTCAAATATTCTGTTTCTAGAATGTTACATTAAAATGTCCTCTGCCACGTTGCCCTACCCCCCCCCCCCCCCCCCCCCCCCCCCCCCCCCCCCCCCCCCCCCCCCCCCCCCCCCCCCCCCCCCCCCCCCCCCCCCCCACTGTCCTAACGATGGGTGTAGGAGCTGAAGATAATTGCCGAACTCCTCAGCCCCCCCCCACCCCCCTCCCCTAGACTCCCCCCCCCTACTGTCCTAACGATGGGTGTAGGAGCTGAAAATAATTGCCGAACTCCTCAGCCCCCCCCACACCCCCCTCCCCTAGACTCCCCCCCCCCCCCCCTTACAATGGGTGTAGGAGCTGAAGATAATTGCCGAACTCCTCAGCCCCCCCCACCCCCCTCCCCTAGACTCCCCCCCCCCCCCCTACTGTCCTAACGATGGGTGTAGGAGCTGAAGATAATTGCCGAACTCCTCAGCCCCCCCTCCCCTAGACCCCCCCCCCCCCCCCCTTACGATGGGTGTAGGAGCTGAAGATAATTGCCGAACTCCTCAGCCCCCCCCTCCCCTAGACTCCCCCCCCCCCCCCCCCCCCCCTTCTTACGATGGGTGTAGGAGCTGAAGGTCGCTGCTGTCCTCCTCAACTTTGGGTTGTTTGGCGCAGTAGATCTTTCCGTAGACCAGAGGGTCGCCCACCGACTGGAAGATGGACACCTTGGTCCTCTGGGTCTTACCCCCAACCTCACACTCAAACGTATAGTCATCTATCACTTCCTGTTACAGGGGAAGAGAACAGGTGTGACACAAGGAAGTTAAAAAAAAGAGACACTTTGGTCCTCTGGGTCTTGCCCCCAACCTCACACTCAAACGTATAATCATCTTATCACTTCCTGTTACGTGGGTGTGACACCAGGAAGTGAGGAGAAACCTTGGTCCTCTGGTACCGTTTTTTGATCAAAGCTGACAGGAAACACATCTTCTGTGATAAAATGGGATTTTGCAGCAGCTTGTTGGGATCTTTGAGATGATACCAGTGTTTAATTACTTAGATCTGTAACAGGGGGAAGATAAAGAGTGTGACACCAGGAAGTCTTACCTCTGCAGGCCATACAGTGGGTTGAGATTCCTCCAGCTTCACAGACTTCTCCACCACTGCGTATTTCTCCACCTGGGAACACAGAGAAAGTGTGAGTACAAATATCAAACGGTTCATTTAAGGGTTAAGATTCATTTCAATTGAAGTCAGTCCATTCAAGAAGTAAACTGAAATTCCAATTCAATAATTGAAAAAAAGGGGGAATCTATTCACAAATGACTTCTGAATAAACTGAAAAAGAAGAAGGTATTTTATGTCAAAAGTTTTTAAATTCAAATCACTTCCTGAATTGACTGAGTTCAATTGGTATTGACCCCAACCCTGGTCCATATCTTAGAGTACCAGTCACTGACTGACAGACAGGTTGGCGTGTTTGACAAGGAGAGAGAGAGAGAGAGTGTGACTTACATCAATCTCCTTGGGGACAGTCAGCTGGCAGTTGCTCTGCTTCCACATGTCCACACACTGTAAATGAGGGAGAGAGAGCAGTCTGTTAGTGTGGTCTATCTAGAGGTGGTCATTCTAGAGGTGGTCTATCTAGAGGTGGTCTATCTAGAGGTGGTAGTGTGGTCATTCTAGAGGTGGTCTATCTAGAGGCGGTCTATCTAGAGGTGGTCTATCTAGAGGTGGTAGTGTGGTCATTCTAGAGGTGGTCTATCTAGAGGTGGTAGTGTGGTCATTCTAGAGGTGGTCTATCTAGAGGTGGTAGAGGTGGTCTATCTAGAGGTGGTAGAGGTGGTAGTGTGGTCTATCTAGAGGTGGTCTATCTAGAGGCGGTCTATCTAGAGGTGGTAGTGTGGTCTTTCTAGAGGTGGTCTATCTAGAGGCGGTCTATCTAGAGGTGGTAGTGTGGTCTTTCTAGAGGTGGTCTATCTAGAGGCGGTCTATCTAGAGGTGGTAGTGTGGTCTATCTAGAGGTGGTCTATCTAGAGGTGGTAGAGTGGTCTATCTAGAGGTGGTCTATCTAGAGGTGGTCTATCTAGAGGTGGTAGAGTGGTCATTCTAGAGGTGGTCTATCTAGAGGTGGTAGAGGTTGTCTATCTAGAGGTGGTAGAGGTGGTAGTGTGGTCTATCTAGAGGTGGTCTATCTAGAGGCGGTCTATCTAGAGGTGGTAGTGTGGTCATTCTAGAGGTGGTCTATTTAGAGGTGGTCTATCTAGAGGTGGTCTATCTAAAGGTGGTCTATCTAGAGGTGGTCTATCTAAAGGTGGTCTATCTAAAGGTGGCAGTGTGGTCATTCTAGAGGTGGTCTATCTAGAGGCGGTCTATCTAGAGGTGGTAGTGTGGTCTATCTAGAGGTGGTCTATCTAGAGGTGGTCTATCTAGAGGTGGTCTATCTACAGGTGGTCTATCTAGCGGTGGTCTATCTACAGGTGGTCTATCTAGAGGTGGTCTATCTAGAGGTGGTAGTGTGGTCTATCTACAGGTGGTCTATCTACAGGTGGTCTATCTACAGGTGGTCTATCTAGCGGTGGTCTATCTAGAGGTTGTCTATCTAGAGGTGGTCTATCTAGCGGTGGTCTATCTACAGGTGGTCTATCTACAGGTGGCAGTGTACAGAGTGTAATGTGATCTCACGTTTCCGGCCTTGGAGATCTTCAGGTCTATCGAGGGGGCCGGCTTCCTCTCCTTCCTCCTCTGCAGGTAGTCATAGAGACGCAGCTGGGGGGGCATGGGCAGGTAGGACAGCTCCTGCTGACGGTTCAACGCCGCCCGAGAGTGACGCTTAAAACAACTATGGAGAGAGGAGAAACAGGTGTGTATCATAGCGTGTTTTTAGGTATCTCTCTGTGTGTTTTTAGGTCTCTCTGTGTGTTTTTAGGTCTCTCTCTGTGTGTTTTTAGGTCTCTCTCTGTGTGTTTTTAGGTATCTCTCTGTGTGTTTTTAGGTATCTCTCTGTGTGTTTTTAGGTATCTCTCTGTGTGTTTTTAGGTCTCTCTCTGTGTGTTTTTAGGTCTCTCTCTGTGTGTTTTTAGGTCTCTCTCTGTGTGTTTTTAGGTCTCTCTCTGTGTGTTTTTAGGTCTCTCTCTGTGTGTTTTTAGGTCTGTCTCTGTGTGTTTTTAGGTCTCTCTCTGTGTGTTTTTAGGTCTCTCTCTGTGTGTTTTTAGGTATCTCTCTGTGTGTTTTTAGGTATCTCTCTGTGTGTTTTTAGGTATCTCTCTGTGTTTTTAGGTATCTCTCTGTGTGTTTTTAGGTATCTCTGTGTGTTTTTAGGTATCTCTGTGTGTTTTTAGGTATCTCTGTGTGTTTTTAGGTATCTCTGTGTGTTTTTAGGTATCTCTGTGTTTTTAGGTATCTCTCTGTGTGTTTTTAGGTATCTCTATGTGTGTTTTTAGGTATCTCTGTGTGTTTGCGGGTCTCTGTGTGTTTGCGGGTCTCTGTGTGTTTGCGGGTCTCTCTCTGTGTGTTTGCGGGTCTCTCTCTGTGTGTTTGCGGGTCTCTCTCTGTGTGTTTGCGGGTCTCTCTCTGTGTGTTTGCGGGTCTCTCTCTGTGTGTTTGCGGGTCTCTCTCTGTGTGTGTTTGCGGGTCTCTCTCTGTGTGTGTTTGCGGGTCTCTCTCTGTGTGTGTTTGCGAGTCACTCTGTGTGTGTGTGTGTCTGCAGGTCTCTCTCTCTGTCTGCAGGTCTCTCTCTGTGTGTTTGCAGGTCTCTCTCTGTGTGTCTGCAGGTCTCTCTCTGTGTGTCTGCAGGTCTCTCTCTGTGTGTCTGCAGGTCTCTCTCTGTGTGTTTGCAGGTCTCTCTCTCTGTGTGTTTGCAGGTCTCTCTCTCTGTGTGTTTGCAGGTCTCTCTCTGTGTGTGTCTGCAGGTCTCTCTCTGTGTGTCTGCAGGTCTCTCTCTGTGTGTTTGCAGGTCTCTCTCTGTGTCTGCAGGTCTCTCTCTGTGTGTGCAGGTCTCTGTGTCTGCAGGTCTCTCTCTGTGTCTGCAGGTCTCTCTCGGTGTCTCTCTGTGTGTCTCTCTGTGTGTCTCTCTGTGTGTACCGTTTCATAGAGTGAGTGTTCATCTTCTGCTTGTTATAGAGCAGGTGGTTGGCTGTACAGGTGACAGAGATAGATGGATCCAGACACAGAGGATCAGCTGTGGCCAGCAGTAACTGGCTCTCCAACTGGAACTTATCATCCTGGAGGGGAGAGAGGAGAGAGGAGAGGGGAGCGAGGGGAGGAGATCGATGAAGAGGGGAGAGGCAGGTGATAAGGGAAGATGAAAGGAGGAGAGGAATGAGAACAGTATTACCATCTTGATGGTGTGATCAGGTCTGTTTGACCTCGGCAACTCACCTGAGTCCATTTGTGGTGGTCACTGGTCATGGCATGGACGTCACAGATCAGTGTCTGGGGAGGTCAAAGGTCAGAATATAGTATCAACGGTGTAAGGATCGATCATTCTGATTACATATGACCACCGCCACCCTAACATAGAAACCAACTATCTCCCCTCATGGTTCTCACCTACATGGTGTCTGTTCTACCTCTTTTATGTCTATGGTTCCAGAACGCAGTGCTAGTTCCTACCTGCATGGTGTCTGTTCTACCTCTTCTATTTCTATGGCTCCAGAACACAGTGCTAGTTCCTAACTGCATGGTGTCTGCTCTATCTCTTCTATTTCTATGGTTCCAGAACGCAGTGCTAGTTCCTACCTGCATGGTGTCTGCTCTACCTCTTCTATTTCTATGGTTCTAGAATGCAGTGCTAGTTCCTACCTGCATGGTGTCTGCTCTACCTCTTCTATGGTTCTAGAATGCAGTGCTAGTTCCTACCTGCATGGTGTCTGCTCTACCTCTTCTATGGTTCTAGAACGCAGTGCTAGTTCCTACCTGCATGGTGTCTGCTCTACCTCTTCTATGGTTCTAGAACGCAGTGCTAGTTCCTACCTGCATGGTGTCTGCTCTACCTCTTCTATTTCTATGGTTCTAGAACGCAGTGCTAGTTCCTACCTGCATGGTGTCTGCTCTACCTCTTCTATGGTTCTAGAACGCAGTGCTAGTTCCTACCTGCATGGTGTCTGCTCTACCTCTTCTATGGTTCTAGAACGCAGTGCTAGTTCCTACCTGCATGGTGTCTGCTCTACCTCTTCTATTTCTATGGTTCTAGAACACAGTGCTAGTTCCTACCTGCATGGTGTCTGCTCTACCTCTTCTATTTCTATGGTTCTAGAACGCAGTGCTAGTTCCTACCTGCATGGTGGGCCGTAGCAGGACGTGTCTGCTCTGGAAGGAGGGCATCTTAGTGTTGCCAGACTGTCTGTAGTCTCGGACCTCAGCTACCACACAGCCACAGTGGAAGATGTTCACCTGGACAAGGAGTCAGAGAGGGGACAAGGAGTCAGAGAGGAGACAAGGAGTCAGAGAGGGGACAAGGTGTCAGAGAGGAGACAAGGAGCCAGAGAGGGGACAAGGAGTCAGAGAGGGGACAAGGAGTCAGAGAGGGGACAAGGAGCCAGAGGGGGGACAAGGAGCCAGAGGGGGGACAAGGAGCCAGAGGGGGGACAAGGAGCCAGAGGGGAGACAAGGAGCCAGAGAGGGGACAAGGAGCCAGAGGGGGGACAAGGAGCCAGAGGGGGGACAAGGAGCCAGAGGGGAGACAAGGAGTCAGAGAGGAGACAAGGAGACAGAGGGTTAGAGGGAACACACACACCTGGGACTTCTCTAAGAGATCCACCAGGATAGGGGGAAGCTCCTCAGCATCCAGGTACTCCAACAGCTGGCCTTCCTCATACGGCAGACGGATCGTCTCAGAGTCTACAGAGAGAGGGGGGAAGAGGGGGGAGGGAGGAAAGAGAGAGATGGCGGAGAGAGAGGGAGATGGGGGAGAGAGAGAGATGGGGGAGAGAGAGAGATGGGGGAGAGAGAGAGAGACTGTCATCATTAGGCAGTTGAATAGTCTATCAAACAAAGTGACACTGTTACTACTACAGCCCTGTAGAAACACCCTGTTACTACTACAGCCCTGTAGAAACACACTGTTACTACTACAGCCCTGTAGAAACACACTGTTACTACTACAGCCCTGTAGAAACACCCTGTTACTACTACAGCCCTGTAGAAACACCCTGTTACTACTACAGCCCTGTAGAAACACCCCGTTACTACTACAGCCCTGTAGAAACACCCTGTTACTACTACAGCCCTGTAGAAACACACTGTTACTACTACAGCCCTGTAGAAACACCCCGTTACTACTACAGCCCTGTAGAAACACACTGTTACTACTACAGCCCTGTAGAAACACCCTGTTACTACTACAGCCCTGTAGAAACACACTGTTACTACTACAGCCCTGTAGAAACACCCTGTTACTACTACAGCCCTGTAGAAACACACTGTTACTACTACAGCCCTGTAGAAACACACTGTTACTACTACAGCCCTGTAGAAACACACTGTTACTACTACAGCCCTGTAGAAACACACTGTTACTACTACAGCCCTGTAGAAACACCCTGTTACTACTACAGCCCTGTAGAAACACCCCGTTACTACTACAGCCCTGTAGAAACACCCCGTTACTACTACAGCCCTGTAGAAACACCCCGTTACTACTACAGCCCTGTAGAAACACCCCGTTACTACTACAGCCCTGTAGAAACACCCCGTTACTACTACAGCCCTGTAGAAACACACTGTTACTACTACAGCCCTGTAGAAACACACTGTTACTACTACAGCCCTGTAGAAACACCCTGTTACTACTACAGCCCTGTAGAAACACACTGTTACTACTACAGCCCTGTAGAAACACACTGTTACTACTACAGCCCTGTAGAAACACCCCGTTACTACTACAGCCCTGTAGAAACACCCTGTTACTACTACAGCCCTGTAGAAACACACTGTTACTACTACAGCCCTGTAGAAACACCCCGTTACTACTACAGCCCTGTAGAAACACCCTGTTACTACTACAGCCCTGTAGAAACACACTGTTACTACTACAGCCCTGTAGAAACACCCCGTTACTACTACAGCCCTGTAGAAACACCCTGTTACTACTACAGCCCTGTAGAAACACCCTGTTACTACTACAGCCCTGTAGAAACACCCTGTTACTACTACAGCCCTGTAGAAACACCCTGTTACTACTACAGCCCTGTAGAAACACACTGTTACTACTACAGCCCTGTAGAAACACCCTGTTACTACTACAGCCCTGTAGAAACACCATGTTACTACTACAGCCCTGTAGAAACACCCTGTTACTACTACAGCCCTGTAGAAACACCCCGTTACTACTACAGCCCTGTAGAAACACCCCGTTACTACTACAGCCCTGTAGAAACACCCTGTTACTACTACAGCCCTGTAGAAACACCCTGTTACTACTACAGCCCTGTAGAAACACCCTGTTACTACTACAGCCCTGTAGAAACACACTGTTACTACTACAGCCCTGTAGAAACACCCCGTTACTACTACAGCCCTGTAGAAACACCCTGTTACTACTACAGCCCTGTAGAAACACCTTGTTACTACTACAGCCCTGTAGAAACACCCTGTTACTACTACAGCCTTGTAGAAACACCCTGTTACTACTACAGCCCTGTAGAAACACACTGTTACTACTACAGCCCTGTAGAAACACCCTGTTACTACTACAGCCCTGTAGAAACACCCTGTTACTACTACAGCCCTGTAGAAACACCCTGTTACTACTACAGCCCTGTAGAAACACACTGTTACTACTACAGCCCTGTAGAAACACCCTGTTACTACTACAGCCTTGTAGAAACACCCTGTTACTACTACAGCCCTGTAGAAACACCCTGTTACTACTACAGCCCTGTAGAAACACCCTGTTACTACTACAGCCCTGTAGAAACACCCTGTTACTACTACAGCCCTGTAGAAACACCCTGTTACTACTACAGCCCTGTAGAAACACCCTGTTACTACTACAGCCCTGTAGAAACACCCTGTTACTACTACAGCCCTGTAGAAACACCCTGTTACTACTACAGCCCTGTAGAAACACACTGTTACTACTTCAGCCCTGTAGAAACACCCTGTTACTACTACAGCCCTGTAGAAACACACTGTTACTACTACAGCCCTGTAGAAACACACTGTTACTACTACAGCCCTGTAGAAACACCCTGTTACTACTACAGCCCTGTAGAAACACCCTGTTACTACTACAGCCCTGTAGAAACACACTGTTACTACTACAGCCCTGTAGAAACACCCTGTTACTACTACAGCCCTGTAGAAACACCCTGTTACTACTACAGCCCTGTAGAAAAACCCTGTTACTACTACAGCCCTGTAGAAACACACTGTTACTACTACAGCCCTGTAGAAACACCCTGTTACTACTACAGCCCTGTAGAAACACACTGTTACTACTACAGCCCTGTAGAAACACCCTGTTACTACTACAGCCCTGTAGAAACACCCTGTTACTACTACAGCCCTGTAGAAACACACTGTTACTACTACAGCCCTGTAGAAACACCCTGTTACTACTACAGCCCTGTAGAAACACCCTGTTACTACTACAGCCCTGTAGAAACACCCTGTTACTACTACAGCCCTGTAGAAAAACCCTGTTACTACTACAGCCCTGTAGAAACACACTGTTACTACTACAGCCCTGTAGAAACACCCTGTTACTACTACAGCCCTGTAGAAACACCCTGTTACTACTACAGCCCTGTAGAAACACACTGTTACTACTACAGCCCTGTAGAAACACCCTGTTACTACTACAGCCCTGTAGAAACACCCTGTTACTACTACAGCCCTGTAGAAACACACTGTTACTACTACAGCCCTGTAGAAACACACTGTTACTACTACAGCCCTGTAGAAACACCCTGTTACTACTACAGCTCATCTGCATGAACGTGTCTTAGGCATGCTGCAAGGAGGCATGAGGACTGCAGATGTCGCCAGGGCAATAAATTGCAATGTCCGTACTATGAGACGCCTATGACAGCGCTACAGGGAGACAGGACGGACAGCTGATAGTCCTCGCAGTGGCACAGGATCGGTACAACGCCTGCACAGGATCGGTACATCCGAACATCACACCTGCGGGACAGGTACAGGATGGCAACAACAACTGCCCGAGTTACACCAGGAACACACAATCCCTCCATCAGTGTTCAGACTGTCCGCAATAGGCTGAGAGAGACTGGACTGAGGGCTTGTTGGCCTGTAGGCCTGTTGTTAAGGCAGGTCCTCACCAGACATCACCGGCAACAAAGTCGCCTATGGGCACAAACCCACCGTCACTGGACCAGACAGGACTGGCAAAAAGTGCTCTTCACTGACAAGTCGTGGTTTTGTCTCACCAGGGGTGATGGTCGGATTCTGCGTTTTATCATCAAAGGAATGAGCGTTACACCGAGGCCTGTACTCTGGAGCGGGATCGATTTGGAGATGGTGTGTCACAGCATCATCGGACTGAGCTTGTTGTCATTGCAGGCAATCTCAATGCTGTGCGTTACAGGGAAGACATCCTCCTCCCTCATGTGGTACCCTTTCTGCAGGCTCATCCTGACATGACCCTCCAGCATGACAATGCCACAAGCCATACTGCTCGTTCTGTGCGTGATTTCCTGCAAGACAGGAATGTCAGTGTTCTGCCATGGCCAGCGAAGAGCCCGGATCTCAATCCCATTGAGCACATCTGGGACCTGTTGGATCGGAGGGTGAGGACTAGGGCCATTCCCCCCAGAAATGTCCGGGAACTTGCAGGTGCCTTGGTGGAAGAGTGGGGTAACATCTCACAGCAAGAACTGGCAAATCTGGTGCAGTCCATGAGGAGATGCACTGCAGTATTTAATGCAGCTGGTGGCCACACCAGAAACTGACTGTTACTTTTGATTTTGACCCCCCCTTTGATCAGGAAAACATTATTCCATTTCTGTTAGTCACATGTCTGTGGAACTTGTTCAGTTTATGCCTCAGTTGTTGAATCTTGTTTTGTTCATACAAATATTTACACGTTAAGTTTGCTAAAAAATAAACACAGTTGACAGTGAGAGGACGTTTCTTTTTTTTGGCTGAGTTTACAATACTAGCTACATAGCAGTGATTTATGCAGGACAGAGTTTACCTTGGGCCTCTTGGGGTTTTTAAGTATCTTTGCTACATGTTGCATGACAAATAACTTAATTGTGAATATTTGATAAATTGATAGAGTGACTAATCGATAGGGCTCTCACCAGATCCATTCTTGCCGCGGAGCATGAGGGAGTATCCCTGGTTGCCAGGGTAGAGGTTGACGACCAGACTCGACACTGACTCTTGACACATTAGCTTCTCCAGCAGGTTCACATTCCTACGCAGCTTCTACACATAACAGGAAATCATTAATAACAATAAATGGTGTTGGTTTACAAATAATGAATAAATTCACATTCCTACGTAGCTTTTGATGTGAACTTGTCCAATAAGAACCCTGGCTTTTGTTTTCTGTTACAAAACATGTTTTGCTACGTTGTGCCCTAATGAACACAAGCTACAGGTCAATGGGTCCAATGATTAGGTCTGTCAAATGCTTTCTACACGACCTACTCTTGACTTCTACCTGGTTACCTTGAGCTCTGGTTCTTTGTCACACTCTTCGATGTAGAGCTCGTATAGTTTCTGGTATAAACTCTTCTTCCCTCCGGATGAGGCTCTCCTCTTCGCTGGCCTTTGACGAGCACTTTCAACAATGTACTGAAGAAGATGAAATGCATCAACGTCAGATGTATATGCATGAACACCTATAGACACACACACACACACTTGAAATCACCTTGTTCATGCAGAATAAATAGACAAAGTCTTACCTCAGCCCGATCCAATGCATATTCCAAAACGTGTTGCTGCAAATAGAACAGTAGTCATCCGTTAGTGTTCGTAGATAGACAAACAGAGTGCTGGATCGACAGATATATAAATCAATGGATAGAGGGATAAACAGATGGATATATATATATATTAAGGGATAGGTGGACAGAGGGTTAGTGGAAGGGATGCTTACCATTGTGGTCTGCCAACCGGTATTTGGGTGAGTGATGGTCAGCAGGAGACTTAGCTGTCCTTAGCCCCACACCGTCACCTCCATATAGCGACCATTCAAACCCTGTACACACACACACACACACACACACACACACACACACACACACACACACACACACACACACGGCCCAGGTTAAACCTAGTTTACACAGTAAACAACAGCAGCAAAACGACAGGCACCGACCGTTTGAGCGGGTTGGTAAGTGTTAAATAATATATAATTATGTTCGTATGGCGATTTCGCAAATAATCAACTTAATGATGCACAATATATATGGCTGTGAAATGTCACCCAGTTTCTATCCATACACTTTTGACGGAACAGCGTTGTTTTTAACGAAACCCAGTTAACTTGATGATAGTTTTATGCTCACAGACAAGCGATTTGTTCACAGCAACAAGCTCGCTGGCTGGCTAGCCGGCTAACGTTAGCATCGCTAGCTTGCTTCTTGGGAAGCTGCCAAAGTTAGCTAGCAATACAACGGCTGAGACACAAACGCATGAAGAAGCTTCAATCTTAAACATTAGAATATGGACTTGCCTTACGAGTTGCATTATTATAGATCGTGACTCCAATGCAAGAAACAAGATATTATTTCAGTGCCTTCATTGAAAAAAAAACTCACAGCAGCAGCCAATTTCTTCCAGTGTGACAACAAAAGCTAAACTTCCGGTTAAGGTAGTGGGCGGAACCCTGGGGGATGCTCTCCTGTCTAACGTTTTCATTCAAGGAATAACTTGGATAGATACTTTTATTTTATATTTCAATAAGATTAACATATTGGTTGTTATATTGTGACATTTTATTTATTTAAGCTACACATTGAGAGACAAATGTGCACACGCTGTAGTATAGATTAGGGGCTACGGAGTGGATCGGCATCTCAGTGCTACAGGCGTCACTACAGACCCGGGTTCGATTCCAGGCTGTATCACAACCGGTCGTGATTGAGAGTCCCATAGGGCGGCGCACAATTGGTCCAGCGTTGTCAGGGTTAGGGTTTGGCCGGGGTAGACCGTCATTGTAAATAATAATTTGTTCTTTCTGACTTGCCTAGTTAAGTAAAGGTTAAATAAATAAATAGACCAGTGGTTCACAACCAGGGGTACTAGGACCTTGGCCTATCTACAGGGGAGTGACTGAGAAGACTCATGAGACAATAGGCCAGTGGAGGCTGCTGATGGGAGGACAGCTCATAATAATATCTGGACTGGAGCAAATGGAGTGGTATCAAGCACATGGAAACCATGGAAACCACCATGTCTTTCATGTGTTTGATACCAGTCCATTGACCACATTCCAGTCATTATTATGAGCCATCCTCCCCTCAGCAGCCTCCACTGCCATAGGCCTACTGATAAAATGCACATGGAGGGGTACATTCATTTGGTGGTACAATAACCCAAAAAGGTTGAAAACCACTGGTACAGACTAGTTTAGGACTATATCGAATTAGATACATTTTGACCAAAGAAATCAGTGAGGGAGTGTTTGAAGTGTATAGACCCTTTGTAACCCTAGGCAACCTCCTAGGTAACTGGTAGGCCTTGTTACCCTGCACAGGGCCTTCAGATTGGATTGGATTCTTTTTCGATCAGTGCACACACATAAAAAAAAAAGGAATCTGACATGAACTTAAACTACTTACCTGGTAAGCCAATCACAGGCTTTGTTGTTATGAAGGCCACACCAGTAAAGTTGTCCTTCCAATAAAAGGAATCTAAATGGTTGCACAACTTAAAAAAAATGTAAAGTTATGAAAGTTAAGTTATAATAGACTAATCAGAGAGATCAGTTAACCACAACTCTCTTTCTCTGATGAACATTGGGAGAGAGAGAGTCAACAACAGACGTTACAGGACCTTTTAGACTTGCGTCACACACTGAGAGGAGACGTTACATAGATGAACACTAGAGGGCAGTGCCGGACAAATATATATATATTTATATCGTTAATCCTGAGAGAATTTGTCCTGCACTGCCCTCTAGTGTTCATCAATTATTATTATTAATATTTTTTTTTAAGTTGTGTAACTAGATTCCTTTTATTGGAAGGACAACATTACTGGTGTGGCCTTCATAACAACAAAGCCTGTGATTGGCTTACCAGGTAAGTAGTTTAAGTTTGTGTCAGATTCCTTTTTTTAATGTGTGCACTGAATATATATATATATATATTTTGTATTTTACCTTTGTTTAAATAGGCAAGTTAGTTAAGAAAAAAATATTATTTTCAATGAAGGCCTAGGAACAGTGGGTTAAACTGCCTTGTTCATAATGATGTACACATATACTGTAGCTAGGGGTCATAGACAGAGAAGAAGAGGCCATAGATGACATAGGTCAAAGACACAGGTCAAACAAAGATGGTGGATAAATGAAGAAGTCTTTACTCAGGCCATTTACCATAGATTTTTTTTTCTCCCTCTCACAGTTCCAGTCTACTTAAGGGGTGTTCTCCCATGGGCACCAATGCAATAGCAGCTGGCTCTGTTGTCTGGTCTACTTAGTTAATCGACTGCATATGAACCCCAAAAAAGGAGCTTTATGAAATGTCTGGCTTCCTCTTCCATCTCTGTGTCAAGTAGCTCATTTGAAAAGTATTTGAGGTGAGCTGGAATTTACACTTTTGGGGACTTTCCCATTTGGTTCCATGGTACCAGCAGGCAGATACATTAAAAATAGGTCAGTATGAACTTTATACTGGGGTCAAATACACAGGTCAACACAGGTCAGTATGGACTCTATACTGGGGTCAAATACACAGGTCAACACAGGTCAGTATGGACTCTATACTGGGGTCAAATACACAGGTCAACACAGGTCAGTATGGACTCTATACTGGGGTCAAATACACAGGTCAACACAGGTCAGTATGGACTCTATACTGGGGTCAAATACACAGGTCAACACAGGTCAGTATGGACTCTATACTGGGGTCAAATACACAGGTCAACACAGGTCAGTATGAACTTTATACTGGGGTCAAATACACAGGTCAACACAGGTCAGTATGGACTCTATACTGGGGTCAAATACACAGGTCAACACAGGTCAGTATGGACTCTATACTGGGGTCAAATACACAGGTCAACACAGGTCAGTATGGACTCTATACTGGGGTCAAATGCACAGGTCAACACAGGTCAGTATGGACTCTATACTGGGGTCAAATACACAGGTCAACACAGGTCAGTATGGACTCTATACTGGGGTCAAATACACAGGTCAGTATGGAATCTATACTGTGGTCAAATACACAGGTCAACACAGGTCAGTATGGACTCTATACTGGGGTCAAATACACAGGTCAACACAGGTCAGTATGGACTCTATACTGGGGTCAAATACACAGGTCAACACAGGTCAGTATGGACTCTATACTGGGGTCAAATACACAGGTCAGTATGGACTCTATACTGGGGTCAAATACACAGGTCAGTATGGAATCTATACTGTGGTCAAATACACAGGTCAACACAGGTCAGTATGGACTCTATACTGGGGTCAAATACACAGGTCAGTATGGACTCTATACTAGGGTCAAATACACAGGTCAACACAGGTCAGTATGGACTCTATACTGGGGTCAAATACACAGGTCAACACAGGTCAGTATGGACTCTATACTGGGGTCAAATACACAGGTCAACACAGGTCAGTATGGACTCTATACTGGGGTCAAATACACAGGTCAACACAGGTCAGTATGGACTCTATACTGGGGTCAAATACACAGGTCAACACAGGTCAGTATGGACTCTATACTGGGGTCAAATACACAGGTCAACACAGGTCAGTATGGACTCTATACTGTGGTCAAATACACAGGTCAGTATGGACTCTAAACTGGGGTCAAATACACAGGTCAACACAGGTCAGTATGGACTCTATACTGTGGTCAAATACACAGGTCAGTATGGACTCTATACTGGGGTCAAATACACAGGTCAGTATGGACTCTATACTGGGGTCAAATACACAGGTCAACACAGGTCAGTATGGAATCTATACTGGGGTCAAATACACAGGTCAGTATGGACTCTATACTGGGGTCAAATACACAGGTCAGTATGGAATCTATACTGTGGTCAAATACACAGGTCAACACAGGTCAGTATGGACTCTATACTGGGGTCAAATACACAGGTCAGTATGGACTCTATACTAGGGTCAAATACACAGGTCAACACAGGTCAGTATGGACTCTATACTGGGGTCAAATACACAGGTCAACACAGGTCAGTATGAACTTTATACTGGGGTCAAATACACAGGTCAACACAGGTCAGTATGGACTCTATACTGGGGTCAAATACACAGGTCAACACAGGTCAGTATGGACTCTATACTGGGGTCAAATACACAGGTCAACACAGGTCAGTATGGACTCTATACTGGGGTCAAATGCACAGGTCAACACAGGTCAGTATGGACTCTATACTGGGGTCAAATACACAGGTCAACACAGGTCAGTATGGACTCTATACTGGGGTCAAATACACAGGTCAGTATGGAATCTATACTGTGGTCAAATACACAGGTCAACACAGGTCAGTATGGACTCTATACTGGGGTCAAATACACAGGTCAACACAGGTCAGTATGGACTCTATACTGGGGTCAAATACACAGGTCAACACAGGTCAGTATGAACTTTATACTGGGGTCAAATACACAGGTCAACACAGGTCAGTATGGACTCTATACTGGGGTCAAATACACAGGTCAACACAGGTCAGTATGGACTCTATACTGGGGTCAAATACACAGGTCAACACAGGTCAGTATGGACTCTATACTGGGGTCAAATGCACAGGTCAACACAGGTCAGTATGGACTCTATACTGGGGTCAAATACACAGGTCAACACAGGTCAGTATGGACTCTATACTGGGGTCAAATACACAGGTCAGTATGGAATCTATACTGTGGTCAAATACACAGGTCAACACAGGTCAGTATGGACTCTATACTGGGGTCAAATACACAGGTCAACACAGGTCAGTATGGACTCTATACTGGGGTCAAATACACAGGTCAACACAGGTCAGTATGGACTCTATACTGGGGTCAAATACACAGGTCAACACAGGTCAGTATGGACTCTATACTGGGGTCAAATACACAGGTCAGTATGGACTCTATACTGGGGTCAAATACACAGGTCAGTATGGAATCTATACTGTGGTCAAATACACAGGTCAACACAGGTCAGTATGGACTCTATACTGGGGTCAAATACACAGGTCAGTATGGACTCTATACTAGGGTCAAATACACAGGTCAACACAGGTCAGTATGGACTCTATACTGGGGTCAAATACACAGGTCAACACAGGTCAGTATGGACTCTATACTGGGGTCAAATACACAGGTCAACACAGGTCAGTATGGACTATACTGGGGTCAAATACACAGGTCAACACAGGTCAGTATGGACTCTATACTGGGGTCAAATACACAGGTCAACACAGGTCAGTATGGACTCTATACTGGGGTCAAATACACAGGTCAACACAGGTCAGTATGGACTCTATACTGTGGTCAAATACACAGGTCAGTATGGACTCTATACTGGGGTCAAATACACAGGTCAACACAGGTCAGTATGGACTCTATACTGTGGTCAAATACACAGGTCAGTATGGACTCTATACTGGGGTCAAATACACAGGTCAGTATGGACTCTATACTGGGGTCAAATACACAGGTCAATACAGGTCAGTATGGAATCTATACTGGGGTCAAATACACAGGTCAGTATGGACTCTATACTGGGGTCAAATACACAGGTCAGTATGGAATCTATACTGTGGTCAAATACACAGGTCAACACAGGTCAGTATGGACTCTATACTGGGGTCAAATACACAGGTCAGTATGGACTCTATACTAGGGTCAAATACACAGGTCAACACAGGTCAGTATGGACTCTATACTGGGGTCAAATACACAGGTCAACACAGGTCAGTATGAACTTTATACTGGGGTCAAATACACAGGTCAACACAGGTCAGTATGGACTCTATACTGGGGTCAAATACACAGGTCAACACAGGTCAGTATGGACTCTATACTGGGGTCAAATACACAGGTCAACACAGGTCAGTATGGACTCTATACTGGGGTCAAATGCACAGGTCAACACAGGTCAGTATGGACTCTATACTGGGGTCAAATACACAGGTCAACACAGGTCAGTATGGACTCTATACTGGGGTCAAATACACAGGTCAGTATGGAATCTATACTGTGGTCAAATACACAGGTCAACACAGGTCAGTATGGACTCTATACTGGGGTCAAATACACAGGTCAACACAGGTCAGTATGGACTCTATACTGGGGTCAAATACACAGGTCAACACAGGTCAGTATGAACTTTATACTGGGGTCAAATACACAGGTCAACACAGGTCAGTATGGACTCTATACTGGGGTCAAATACACAGGTCAACACAGGTCAGTATGGACTCTATACTGGGGTCAAATACACAGGTCAACACAGGTCAGTATGGACTCTATACTGGGGTCAAATGCACAGGTCAACACAGGTCAGTATGGACTCTATACTGGGGTCAAATACACAGGTCAACACAGGTCAGTATGGACTCTATACTGGGGTCAAATACACAGGTCAGTATGGAATCTATACTGTGGTCAAATACACAGGTCAACACAGGTCAGTATGGACTCTATACTGGGGTCAAATACACAGGTCAACACAGGTCAGTATGGACTCTATACTGGGGTCAAATACACAGGTCAACACAGGTCAGTATGGACTCTATACTGGGGTCAAATACACAGGTCAACACAGGTCAGTATGGACTCTATACTGGGGTCAAATACACAGGTCAGTATGGACTCTATACTGGGGTCAAATACACAGGTCAACACAGGTCAGTATGGACTCTATACTGGGGTCAAATACACAGGTCAGTATGGACTCTATACTGGGGTCAAATACACAGGTCAGTATGGACTCTATACTAGGGTCAAATACACAGGTCAACACAGGTCAGTATGGACTCTATACTGGGGTCAAATACACAGGTCAACACAGGTCAGTATGGACTCTATACTGGGGTCAAATACACAGGTCAACACAGGTCAGTATGGACTATACTGGGGTCAAATACACAGGTCAACACAGGTCAGTATGGACTCTATACTGGGGTCAAATACACAGGTCAACACAGGTCAGTATGGACTCTATACTGGGGTCAAATACACAGGTCAACACAGGTCAGTATGGACTCTATACTGTGGTCAAATACACAGGTCAGTATGGACTCTATACTGGGGTCAAATACACAGGTCAACACAGGTCAGTATGGACTCTATACTGTGGTCAAATACACAGGTCAGTATGGACTCTATACTGGGGTCAAATACACAGGTCAGTATGGACTCTATACTGGGGTCAAATACACAGGTCAATACAGGTCAGTATGGAATCTATACTGGGGTCAAATACACAGGTCAGTATGGACTCTATACTGGGGTCAAATACACAGGTCAGTATGGAATCTATACTGTGGTCAAATACACAGGTCAACACAGGTCAGTATGGACTCTATACTGGGGTCAAATACACAGGTCAGTATGGACTCTATACTAGGGTCAAATACACAGGTCAACACAGGTCAGTATGGACTCTATACTGGGGTCAAATACACAGGTCAACACAGGTCAGTATGGACTCTATACTGGGGTCAAATACACAGGTCAACACAGGTCAGTATGGACTCTATACTGGGGTCAAATACACAGGTCAACACAGGTCAGTATGGACTCTATACTGTGGTCAAATACACAGGTCAGTATGGACTCTATACTGGGGTCAAATACACAGGTCAACACAGGTCAGTATGGACTCTATACTGTGGTCAAATACACAGGTCAGTATGGACTCTATACTGGGGTCAAATACACAGGTCAGTATGGACTCTATACTGGGGTCAAATACACAGGTAAACACAGGTCAGTATGGACTCTATACTGTGGTCAAATACACAGGTCAACACAGGTCAGTATGGACTCTATACTGTGGTCAAATACACAGGTCAACACAGGTCAGTATGGACTCTATACTGGGGTCAAATACACAGGTCAGTATGGACTCTATACTGGGGTCAAATGCACAGGTCAACACAGGTCAGTATGGAATCTATACTGTGGTCAAATACACAGGTCAACACAGGTCAGTATGGACTCTATACTGTGGTCAAATACACAGGTCAACACAGGTCAGTATGGAATCTATACTGTGGTCAAATACACAGGTCAGTATGGACTCTATACTGGGGTCAAATACACAGGTCAACACAGGTCAGTATGAACTCTATACTGGGGTCAAATACACAGGTCAACACAGGTCAGTATGAACTCTATACTGGGGTCAAATACACAGGTCAACACAGGTCAGTATGAACTCTATACTGGGGTCAAATACACAGGTCAACACAGGTCAGTATGGACTCTATACTGGGGTCAAATACACAGGTCAACACAGGTCAGTATGAACTCTATACTGGGGTCAAATACACAGGTCAACACAGGTCAGTATGGACTCTATACTGGGGTCAAATGCACAGGTCAACACAGGTCAGTATGAACTTTATACTGGGGTCAAATACACAGGTCAACACAGGTCAGTATGGACTCTATACTGGGGTCAAATACACAGGTCAACACAGGTCAGTATGGAATATATACTGTGGTCAAATACACAGGTCAGTATGGACTCTATACTGGGGTCAAATACACAGGTCAACACAGGTCAGTATGAACTCTATACTGGGGTCAAATACACAGGTCAACACAGGTCAGTATGGACTCTATACTGGGGTCAAATACACAGGTCAACACAGGTCAGTATGGACTCTATACTGGGGTCAAATACACAGGTCAACACAGGTCAGTATGGACTCTATACTGGGGTCAAATGCACAGGTCAACACAGGTCAGTATGGACTCTATACTGGGGTCAAATACACAGGTCAACACAGGTTAGTATGGACTCTATACTGGGGTCAAATACACAGGTCAACACAGGTCAGTATGGACTCTATACTGGGGTCAAATGCACAGGTCAACACAGGTCAGTATGGACTCTATACTGGGGTCAAATGCACAGGTCAACACAGGTCAGTATGGACTCTATACTGGGGTCAAATACACAGGTCAACACAGGTCAGTATGGACTCTATACTGGGGTCAAATACACAGGTCAGTATGGACTCTATACTGGGGTCAAATACACAGGTCAACACAGGTCAGTATGGACTCTATACTGGGGTCAAATACACAGGTCAGTATAGACTCTATACTGGGGTCAAATACACAGGTCAGTATGGACTCTATACTAGGGTCAAATACACAGGTCAGTATGGACTCTATACTGGGGTCAAATGCACAGGTCAACACAGGTCAGTATGGACTCTATACTGGGGTCAAATGCACAGGTCAACACAGGTCAGTATGGACTCTATACTGGGGTCAAATACACAGGTCAGTATAGACTCTATACTGGGGTCAAATACACAGGTCAGTATGGACTCTATACTGGGGTCAAATACACAGGTCAGTATGGACTCTATACTGGGGTCAAATGCACAGGTTAACATGGGGTGGCATAGCTTGGAGTTTGGGCTTTTGGGACTTTTTCCATTGGTTCCATTGCAATGGCCAAATAAATAACCCTGTGGTATCCTGATGGACTCTAGCTACGTACCCTGTGATATCTAACAGGTCTGATGGACTCTAGCTACCCTGTGGTATCCTGATGGACTCTAGGTACGTACCCTGTGATATCTAACAGGTCTGATGGACTCTAGCTACCCTGTGGTATCCTGATGGACTCTAGCTACGTACCCTGTGATATCTAACAGGTCTGATGGACTCTAACTACGTACCCTGTGATATCTAACAGGTCTGATGGACTCTAGCTACGTACCCTGTGATATCTAACAGGTCTGATGGACTCTAGCTACCCTGTGGTATCCTGATGGACTCTAGGTACGTACCCTGTGATATCTAACAGGTCTGATGGACTCTAGCTACCCTGTGGTATCCTGATGGACTCTAGCTACGTACCCTGTGATGTCTAACAGGTCTGATGGACTCTAGCTACCCTGTGGTATCCTGATGGACTCTAGGTACGTACCCTGTGATATCTAACAGGTCTGATGGTCTCTAGCTACCCTGTGGTATACTGATGGACTCTAGCTACCCTGTGATATCTAACAGGTCTGATGGACTCTAGCTACCCTGTGGTATCCTGATGGACTCTAGCTACGTACCCTGTGATATCTAACAGGTCTGATGGAGTCTAGCTACCCTGTGGTATCCTGATGGACTCTAGCTACGTACCCTGTGATATCTAACAGGTCTGATGGACTCTAGCTACCCTGTGGTATCTTGATGGACTCTAGCTACGTACCCTGTGATATCTAACAGGTCTGATGGACTCTAGCTCCCCTGTGGTATCCTGATGGACTCTAGCTACCCTGTGATATCTAACAGGTTTGATGGACTCTAGCTACCCTGTGGTATCCTGATGGACTCTAGCTACGTACCCTGTGATATCTAACAGGTCTGATGGACTCTAGCTACCCTGTGGTATCCTGATGGACTCTAGGTACCCTGTGGTATCCAGATGGACTCTAGCTACCCTGTGGTATCCTGATGGACTCTAGCTACCCTGTGGTATCCTGATGGACTCTAGCTACATACCCTGTGATATCTAACAGGTCTGATGGACTCTAGCTACCCTGTGGTATCCTGATGGACTCTAGCTACGTACCCTGTGATATATGACAGGTCTGATGGATACTAGCTACCCTGTGGTATCCTGATGGACTCTAGCTACCCTGTGGTATCCTGATGGACTCTAGCTACCCTGTGGTATCCTGATGGACTCTAGCTACCCTGTGATTTTCTTATGGAACTCTAGCTACCCTGTGGTATCCTGATGGACTCTAGCTACCCTGTGATATCCTGATGGACTCTAGCTACCCTGTGTAATCCCGATGGACTCTAGCTACCCTGTGGTATCCTGATGGACTCTAGCTACCCTTAGATATACTGATGGACTCTAGCTACCCTGTGGTATACTGATGGACTCTAGCTACGTACCCTGTGATATCTAACAGGTCTGATGGACTCTAGCTACGTACCCTGTGATATCTAACAGGTCTGATGGACTCTAGCTACCCTGTGGTATCCTGATGGACTCTAGGTACGTACCCTGTGATATCTAACAGGTCTGATGGACTCTAGCTACCCTGTGGTATCCTGATGGACTCTAGCTACGTACCCTGTGATGTCTAACAGGTCTGATGGACTCTAGCTACCCTGTGGTATCCTGATGGACTCTAGGTACGTACCCTGTGATATCTAACAGGTCTGATGGTCTCTAGCTACCCTGTGGTATACTGATGGACTCTAGCTACCCTGTGATATCTAACAGGTCTGATGGACTCTAGCTACCCTGTGGTATCCTGATGGACTCTAGCTACGTACCCTGTGATATCTAACAGGTCTGATGGAGTCTAGCTACCCTGTGGTATCCTGATGGACTCTAGCTACGTACCCTGTGATATCTAACAGGTCTGATGGACTCTAGCTACCCTGTGGTATCTTGATGGACTCTAGCTACGTACCCTGTGATATCTAACAGGTCTGATGGACTCTAGCTCCCCTGTGGTATCCTGATGGACTCTAGCTACCCTGTGATATCTAACAGGTCTGATGGACTCTAGCTACCCTGTGGTATCCTGATGGACTCTAGCTACGTACCCTGTGATATCTAACAGGTCTGATGGACTCTAGCTACCCTGTGGTATCCTGATGGACTCTAGGTACCCTGTGGTATCCAGATGGACTCTAGCTACCCTGTGGTATCCTGATGGACTCTAGCTACCCTGTGGTATCCTGATGGACTCTAGCTACATACCCTGTGATATCTAACAGGTCTGATGGACTCTAGCTACCCTGTGGTATCCTGATGGACTCTAGCTACGTACCCTGTGATATATGACAGGTCTGATGGATACTAGCTACCCTGTGGTATCCTGATGGACTCTAGCTACCCTGTGGTATCCTGATGGACTCTAGCTACCCTGTGGTATCCTGATGGACTCTAGCTACCCTGTGATTTTCTTATGGAACTCTAGCTACCCTGTGGTATCCTGATGGACTCTAGCTACCCTGTGATATCCTGATGGACTCTAGCTACCCTGTGTAATCCCGATGGACTCTAGCTACCCTGTGGTATCCTGATGGACTCTAGCTACCCTTAGATATACTGATGGACTCTAGCTACCCTGTGGTATACTGATGGACTCTAGCTACGTACCCTGTGATATCTAACAGGTCTGATGGACTCTAGCTACCCTGTGGTATCCTGATGGACTCTAGCTACCCTGTGATATCTAACAGGTCTGATGGACTCTAGCTACCCTGTGGTATCCTGATGAACTCTAGCTACGTACCCTGTGATATCTAACAGTTCTGATGGACTCTAGCTACCCTGTGGTATCCTGATGGACTCTAGCTACGTACCCTGTGATATCTAACAGGTCTGATGGACTCTAGCTACCCTGTGGTATACTGATGGACTCTAGCTACGTACCCTGTGATATCTAACAGGTCTGATGGACTCTAGCTACCCTGTGGTATCCTGATGGACTCTAGCTACCCTGTGATATCTAACAGGTCTGATGGACTCTAGCTACCCTGTGGTATCCTGATGAACTCTAGCTACGTACCCTGTGATATCTAACAGTTCTGATGGACTCTAGCTACCCTGTGGTATCCTGATGGACTCTAGCTACGTACCCTGTGATATCTAACAGGTCTGATGGACTCTAGCTACCCTGTGGTATCCTGATGGACTCTAGCTACGTACCCTGTGATATCTAACAGGTCTAATGGACTCTAGATACCCTGTGGTATCCTGATGGACTATAGCTACGTACCCTGTGATATCTAACAGGTCTGATGGACTCTAGCTACCCTGTGGTATCCTGATGGACTCTAGCTACGTACCCTGTGATATCTAACAGGTCTGATGGACTCTAGCTACCCTGTGGTATCCTGATGGACTCTAGCTACCCTGTGGTATCCTGATGGACTCTAGCTACCCTGTGGTATCCTGATGGACTCTAGCTACATACTCTGTGATATCTAACAGGTCTGATGGACTCTAGCTACCCTGTGGTATCCTGATGGACTCTAGTTACGTACCCTGTGATATATGACAGGTCTGATGGATACTAGCTACCCTGAGGTATCCTGATGGACTCTAGCTACCCTGTGGTATCCTGATGGACTCTAGCTACCCTGTGGTATCCTGATGGACTCTAGCTACCCTGTGATATACTGATGGACTCTAGCTACCCTGTGGTATACTGATGGGCTCTAGCTACACTGTGGTATCTTGATGGACTCTAGCTACCCTGTGATATCCTGATGGACTCTAGCTACCCTGTGATATACTGATGGACTCTAGCTACCCTGTGGTATACTGATGAATTCTAGCTACCCTGTGGTATCCTGATGGTCTCTAACTACCCTGTGATATACTGATGGACTCTAGCTACCCTGTGGTATACTGATGGGCTCTAGCTACACTGTGATATACTGATGGACTCTAGCTACCCTGTGATATCCTGATGGACTCTAGCTACCCTGTGGTATACTGATGGACTCTAGCTACCCTGTGGTATACTGATGGACTCTAGCTACCCTGTGGTATACTGATGGACTCTAGCTACCCTGTGGTATACTGATGGTCTCTAGCTACCCTGTGGTATACTGATGCTCTCTAGCTACCCTGTGGTATACTGATGAACTCTAGCTACCCTGTGATATACTGATGAACTCTAGCTACCCTGTGATATCCTGATGGACTCTAGCTACCCTGTGATATACTGATGAACTCTAGCTACCCTGTGGAATACTGATGGACTCTAGCTACCCTGTGGTATACTGATGGACTCTAGCTACCCTGTGGTATACTGATGGTCTCTAGCTACCCTGTGGTATACTGATGGTCTCTAGCTACCCTGTGGTATACTGATGAACTCTAGCTACCCTGTGATATACTGATGAACTCTAGCTACCCTGTGATATCCTGATGAACTCTAGCTACCCTGTGGTATCCTGATGAACTCTAGCTACCCTGTGATATCCTGATGAACTCTAGCTACCCTGTGGTATACTGATGGACTCTAGCTACCCTGTGGTATACTGATGGTCTCTAGCTACCCTGTGGTATACTGATGGTCTCTAGCTACCCTGTGGTATACTGATGAACTCTAGCTACCCTGTGATATACTGATGAACTCTAGCTACCCTGTGAATCCTGATGAACTCTAGCTACCCTGTGGTATCCTGATGAACTCTAGCTACCCTGTGATATCCTGATGAACTCTAGCTACCCTGTGGTATACTGATGGACTCTAGCTAAAAAAATAAGAAGTGTTAAACAAATCTAAATTAAATTTAAATTTAAGATTCTTCAAAGTAGCCACCCTTTTCCTTGATGACAGCTATGCACACTCTTGGCATATGAGATTTTTGGTTCCAACCGCCGTGTCTTTGTGAGACGCAGAGTAGGTGAATGTGTGGTTCCCACCGTGAAGCATGGAAGAGGAGGTGGGATGGTTTGGGGGTGCTTTGCTGGTGACACTGTCAGTGATTTATTTAGAATACAAGGCACACTTAACTAGCATACCCCCCCCCCCCCCACACACACACACACACACAATTGCAAGAACACAAACATTTACAGTTACCTCAGATTTATGTAAGGGTGAGGGGCTAATCTATGGCTGTACATGACTGGCCTTGTACACGATCAGTCACTGTACCAAAACAAAGGAAAATGCCTTTCTCTAATATACGCAAGGGCCAGAACCACCTCACTAAGGTCACATCAACAGAACCAACTCACTATGGTCACATCAACAGAACCATCTCATTATGTTCACATCAATAGAACCATCTCACTATGGTCACATCAACAGAACCACCTCACTATGGTCACATCAACAGAACCAACTCACTATGGTTACATCAACAGAACCATCTCATTATGGTCACATCAACAGAACCACCTCACTATGGTCACATCAACAGAACCACCTCACTATGGTCACATCAACAGAACCAACTCACTATGGTCACATCAACAGAACCATCTCATTATGTTCACATCAATAGAACCATCTCACTATGGTCACATCAACAGAACCACCTCACTATGGTCACATCAACAGAACCAACTCACTATGGTTACATCAACAGAACCATCTCATTATGGTCACATCAACAGAACCACCTCACTATGGTCACATCAACAGAACCATCTCATTATGGTCACATCAATATAACCATCTCACTATGGTCATTATGGTCACATCAACAGAACCATTTCACTATGGTCACATCAACAGAACCACCTCACTATGGTCACATCAACAGAACCATCTCATTATGGTTACATCAACAGAACCACCTCACTATGGTTACATCAACAGAACCACCTCACTATGGTCACTATGGTCACATCAACAGAACCATCTTACTATGGTCACATCAACAGAACCACCTCACTATGGTTACATCAACAGAACCACCTCACTATGGTCACTATGGTTACATCAACAGAACCACCTTACTATGGTCACATCAACAGAACCATCTCACTATGGTCACTATGGTTACATCAACAGAACCACCTCTCTATGGTCACATCAACAGAACCACCTCACTATGGTTACATCAACAGAACCACCACACTATGGTCACTATGGTTACATCAACAGAACCACCTTACTATGGTTACATCAACAGAACCACCTTACTATGGTTACATCAACAGAACCACCTCACTATGGTCACATCAACAGAACCACCTCACTATGGTTACATCAACAGAACCACCACACTATGGTCACTATGGTTACATCAACAGAACCACCTCACTATGGTCACATCAACAGAACCACCTCACTATGGTCACTATGGTTACATCAACAGAACCACCTCACTATGGTCACATCAACAGAACCACCTCACTATGGTTACATCAACAGAACCACCACACTATGGTCACTATGGTTACATCAACAGAACCACCTCACTATGGTCACATCAACAGAACCACCTCACTATGGTCACTATGGTCACATCAACAGAACCACCTCACTATGGTCACATCAACAGAACCACCTCACTATGGTCACTATGGTCACATCAACAGAACCACCTCACTATGGTCACATCAACAGAACCACCTCACTATGGTCACTATGGTTACATCAACAGAACCACCTCACTATGGTCACATCAACAGAACCACCTCACTATGGTTACATCAACAGAACCACCACACTATGGTCACTATGGTTACATCAACAGAACCACCTCACTATGGTCACATCAACAGAACCACCTCACTATGGTCACTATGGTCACATCAACAGAACCACCTCACTATGGTCACATCAACAGAACCACCTCACTATGGTCACTATGGTCACATCAACAGAACCACCTCACTATGGTCACATCAACAGAACCACCTCACTATGGTCACATCAACAGAACCACCTCACTATGGTCACATCAACAGAACCACCTCACTATGGTTACATCAACAGAACCATCTCATTATGGTCACATCAACAGAACCTCCTCACTATGGTCACTATGGTCACATCAAAAGTAGAGAAACCGTCTTAGGTTGAATATATTTTTATTATTTAACCAGGCAAGAAGAACAAATACTTATTTTCAATGACGGTGTAGGAACAGTGGGTTAACTGTTCAGGGGCAGAACAACAGGTTTTTACCTTGTCAGCTCAGGGATTTGATCTAGCAACCTTTCGGTTACTGGTCCAACACTCTAACCACCTGCTGCCTCTACTCTCTAACCACTAGGCTACCTGCCGCCTCTACACTCTAACCACTAGGCTACCTGCCGCCTCTACTTTCTAACCACTAGGCTACCTGCCGCCTCTACGCTCAAACCACTAGGCTACCTGCCTCCTCTACACTCTAACCACTAGGCTACCTGCCGCTCTAACCACTAGGCTACCTGCCGCCTCTACACTCTAACCACTAGGCTACCTGCCTCCTCTACGCTCAAACCACTAGGCTACCTGCCGCCCCTATGCTCTAACGACTAAGCTACCTGCCACCCCTATGCTCTAACCACTAGGCTACCTGCCGCCTCTACGCTCTAACCACTAGGCTACCTGCCGCTCTAACCACTAGGCTACCTGCCGCTCTAACCACTAGGCTACCTGCCGCCACTACGCTCTAACCACTAGGCTACCTGCCGCCCCTACGCTCTAACCACTAGGCTACCTGCCGCCTCTACACTCTAACCACTAGGCTACCTGCGGCCCCTACCCTCTAACCACTAGGCTACCTGCCGCTCTAACCACTAGGCTACATGCCGCCCCTACGCTCTAACCACTAGGCTACCTGCCGCCCCTACGCTCTAACCACTAGGCTACCTGCCGCCTCTACTCTCTAACCACTAGGCTACCTGCCGCCTCTACGCTCAAACCACTAGGCTACCTGCCTCCTCTACACTCAAACCACTAGGTTACCTGCCTCCTCTACACTCTAACGACTAGGCTACCTGCCGCCTCTACGCTCAAACCACTAGGCTACCTGCCTCCTCTACACTCTAACCACTAGGCTACCTGCCGCTCTAACCACTAGGCTACCTGCCGCCTCTACACTCTAACCACTAGGCTACCTGCCTCCTCTACGCTCAAACCACTACGCTACCTGCCGCCCCTATGCTCTAACGACTAAGCTACCTGCCACCCCTACACTCTAACCACTAGGCTTCCTGCCTCCTCTACGCTCAAACCACTAGGCTACCTGCCGCCCCTATGCTCTAACGACTAAGCTACCTGCCACCCCTACGCTCTAACCACTAGGCTACCTGCCGCCTCTACGCTCTAACCACTAGGCTACCTGCCGCTCTAACCACTAGGCTACCTGCCGCTCTAACCACTAGGCTACCTGCCGCCCCTACGCTCTAACCACTAGGCTACCTGCCGCCCCTACGCTCTAACCACTAGGCTACCTGCCGCCTCTACGCTCTAACCACTAGGCTACCTGCCGCCTCTACACTCTAACCACTAGGCTACCTGCCGCCCCTACGCTCTAACCACTAGGCTACCTGCCACCTCTACGCTCTAACCACTAGGCTACCTGCCTCCTCTACACTCTAACCACTAGGCTACCTGCCGCCCCTACGCTCTAACCACTTGGCTACCTGCCGCCTCTATGCTCTAACCACTAGGCTACCTGCCGCTCTAACCACTAGGCTACCTGCCGCTATAACCACTAGGCTACCTGCCGCTCTAACCACTAGGCTACCTGCCTCCTCTACACTCTAACCACTAGGCTACCTGCCGCCTCTACGCTCAAACCACTAGGCTACCTGCCTCCTCTAACCACTAGGCTACCCTCCGCTCTAACCACTAGGCTACCTGCCGCCCCCATATATCTCACCCAGACCTCTGGGACATCTGTTATAACAGAACGTTTAGATTTTAGAATATCATATAATTCCCATGAATATCTCCACTCCACATTTTACGTAAAAGCTCCCTCATCCAATCAGCTCCCTGGCCCTTTCCTTAATTTGGGCAAATTGGACCAATAACGGGTGAAACTGTTGATCGCACCCGCAGCTCCGTGGTAAATTCATGGTAACTCCATGGTAACGCCGCAGCCTCTGTTTCATCTCAGCGTGATGAGTCATGCTATTTATTTATTGGTCTAATGAGCTGATCAGGGCCGAAAGATTTAAACCATCTGCTGTGACGAGTGTGTGTGTGTGTGTGTGTGTGTGTGTGTGTGTGTGTGTGTGTGTGTGTGTGTGTGTGTGTTCTAACTGAGACCCCTGCACTCTGGCATCTCAGCAGGCTTGTCTCTATCCAGGAAACTGCAAAGCTCCCTGTCATTGGTGTTACACAAAATGAAGTCCTCCTAATTGCTTGGAAAGAAACCCCCCCCCCAGCTAGATATGATGTGTTCTTCCCAGCAGAGACTGTCTGACTCTGGTTAAGTCTTGGAGGGGGGAGCAGGCACGGTAATGTACAGCAGCTGCAGGACTCGGACGCTGCATGGGTAGCAGAGTTGAAATGTAATTCGAAAAAGACAAAACCGTTTTAGGAGATTAAAAAGCATGAAAATTAACCTGACAAGCGTGGTATCTGCGTAGGGAAAGGAACATGGCTCTGTGCTGGCATCCATGTGTGTGTGTGTGTGTGTGTGTGTGTGTGTGTGTGTGTGTGTGTGTGTGTGTGTGTGTGTATACAACATGTGTGTGTGTGTGTGTATATAGGGTATGTGTGTGTGTGTGTGTGTGTGTACAACATGTGTGTGTGTGTATATAGGGTATGTGTGTGTGTGTCTGTATGTGTGTGCGTGTATATACAGAATGTGTCTGTGTGTGTGTGTTTATATACAGTATGTGTCTGTGTGTTTGTATATACAGTGTGTGTGTATGCCTGTGTGTGTGTATGTTGTGTGTGTGTATATACTGTGTGTGTGTGTGTCTGTGTGTGTGTGTGTGTGTGTGTGTTTTTGTTTGCATGTGTGTATACAGTGTGTGTGTGTGTGTGTGTGTGTGTGTGTGTGTGTGTGTGTGTGTGTGTGTGTGTGACACGCATGGTATCTGCATGGCCTCTACAACAGGTAATTGGAATCATTGTGGATAAACAAATATTATGTTATTCAATCTAAGAAACACGTTAAAATTACGTTTTTTTTTGTTTAAAAAACAGACATTTTACTATATAATTACAGTCATTTAAGTTCACAACTTGGCTAGTTCTTATTATGACAATAAAGGAGGAAGATAAAGACGAGGGGAGATGAAGAACGAGGACTGATTGTGACAAAATGCTGATAGAATACATCTCTCCCCATTCTGTACCACCAGTCCTTGTGCTCCATGCAGTTCTCTCTGATGTCCTGAAGGTGGTGCCGTTGTATTACTTGCTGGACAAACAGGATGGCGTCACCCTCAGGCACTTATCTAAGGTCAGTTTCTTGCATTCATCCTTAATGGTTATGGCAACATGACAACACAACATTGTAGCAACACAACATGACAACAACATGGTAGCAACACGACATGACAACACAGCATGGTAGCACCACAACATGACAACAACACGGTAGCAACACAACATGACAACACAGCATGGTAGCAGCAAAACATGACAACACAGCATGGTAGCAACACAACATGACAACACAGCATGGTAGCAACACAACATGACAACACAGCATGGTAGCAACACAACATGACAACACAGCATGGTAGCAACACAACATGACAACACAACATGGTAGCAATACAACATGACAACACAGCATGGTAGCAACACAACATGACAACACAGCATGGTAGCAGCACAACATGACAACAACATGGTAGCCACACAACATGACAACACAGCATGGTAGCAACACAACATGGTAGCAGCACAACATGACAACAACATGGTAGCAACACAACATGACAACACAGCATGGTAGCAACACAACATGCCAACACAGCATGGTAGCAACCTAACAATGCAGCAGCACAAGTAATATAATGCATTGTCTATTACCTGTGTGATCATATACCTTTTTTAAATGGTCTGAGAAGAACAACATTGCAAAGCCATGGGCTTTTCTGTGTATACATGTTTACTACAGACCCACTCCCACATAATCACACCTCACTGTCCTTAAACTTGTTTACTACCGACCCACTCCCACATAATCACACCTCACTGTCCTTAAACATGTTTACTACCGACCCACCCCCACATGATCACACCTCACTGTCCTTAAACATGTTTACTACAGACCCACTCCCACATGATCACACCTCACTGTCCTTAAACATGTTTACTACAGACCCACTCCCACATGATCACACCTGACTGTCCTTAAACATGTTTACTACAGACCCACCCCCACATGATCACACCTCACTGTCCTTAAACATGTTTACTACAGACCCACCCCCACATGATCACACCTGACTGTCCTTAAACATGTTTACTACAGACCCACTCCCACATA
>NC_048593.1:40900212-40937712 GCF_013265735.2 Oncorhynchus mykiss
TCTCTCTCTCGGAGGACCTGAGCCCTAGGACCATGCCTCAGGACTACCTGACATGATGACTCCTTGCTGTCCCCAGTCCACCTGGCCGTGCTGCTGCTCCAGTTTCAACTGTTCTGCCTGCGGCTATGGAACCCTGACCTGTTCACCGGACGTGCTACCTGTCCCAGACCTGCTGTTTTCAACTCTCTAGAGACAGCAGGAGCGGTAGAGATACTCTTAATGATCGGCTATGAAAAGCCAACTGACATTTACTCCTGAGGTGCTGACTTGCTGCACCCTCGACAACAACTGTGATTATTATTATTGGACCATGCTGGTCATTTATGAACATTTGAACATCTTGGCCATGTTCTGTTATAATCTCCACCCTGTACATTCAGAAGAGGTGGCCACCCCACATAGCCTTGTTCCTCTATAGGTTTTTTCCTAGGTTTTGATCTTTCTAGGGACTTTTTCCTAGCCACCGTGCTTCTACATCTGCATTGCTTGCTGTTTGGGGTTTTAGCCTGGGTTTTTGTACAGCACTTTGAGATATCAGCTGATGTAAGAAGGGCTATATAAATACATTTGATTTGATTTGATTGGAATATCCCATACTGAAGGTAAAAACAGGTTTTTAGAATTTTTAGCACATGTATAAAAAACAACAACTGTATACATTAGTACATTAATACATTAGTATTCAGACCCTTTACTCAGTACTTTGTTGAAGCACCTTTGGCAGTGATTACAGCTTCGAGTCGTCTTGGGTATGACGCTACTAGCTTGGCAGATGTGTATTTGGGGAGTTTCTTCCATTCTTCTCTGCAGATCTTCTTAAGCTCTGTCAGGTTGTATGGTGAGCATTGCTACACAGCTATTTTCAGGTCTTTCCAGAGATGTTCGATCGGGTTCAAGTCCGGGCTCTGGCTGGGCCACTCAAAGACATTCAGAGGACTTGTCCTGAAGCCACTCCTGCGTTGTCTTGGCTGTGTGCTTAGGGTGGTTGTCCTGTTGGAAGGTGAACCTTCACCCAAGTCTGAGGTCCTGAGCGTTCCGAGGCAGGTTTTCATAAAAGATCTCTCTGTACTTTGCTCTGATCTTTCCCTCGATCATGACCAGCCTCCCTGTCCCTGCCGCTGAAAAACATCCCCACAGCATGACGCTGCCACCACCATGCTTCACCGTAGGGATGGTGCCAGGTTTCCTCCAGTCATGACGCTTGGCATTCAGGCCAAAGAGTTCAATCTTGGTTTCATCAGACCAGAGAGTGTCGTTTCTCATGGAGTCTTTAGGTGCCTTTTAGGCAAACTCCAAGCGGGCTATCATGTGCCTTTTCTGAGGAGCGGTTTCCGTCTGGCCACTCTACAATAAAGGCCTGATTGGTGGAGTGCTGCAGAGATGGTTGTCCTTCTGGAAGGTTCTCCCATCACCACAGAGGAACTCTGGAGCTTTGTCAGAGTGACCATCGGGTTCTTGATCACCTCTCTGACCAAGGCCCTTCTCCCCCGATAGCTCAGTTTGGCCGGGCGACCAGCTCAAGGAAGACTCTTGGTGGTTCCAAACTTCTTCCATTTAAGAATGATGGAGGCCACTGTGTTCTTGGGGACTTTCAATGCTGCACAAATGTTTTGGTGCCCTTCCCCAGATCTGTGCCTCGACACAATCCTGTCTCTAAGCTCTACAGACAATTCCTTTGACCTCATGGCTTGGTTTTTGCTCTGACATGCACTGCCAACTGTGGGACCTTACTGTATATAGACAGGTGTATGCCTTTCCAAGTCATGTCCAATAAATTAAATTTACCACAGGTGGACTCCAATCAAGTTGTCGAACCATCTCATGGATGATCAATTGAAACAGGATACACCTGAGCTCAATTTTGAGTCTCATAGCAAAGGGTCTGAATACTTATGTAAATAAGGTTTTTCTGTTTTGTATTTTTAATAAATTTGCAAAACATTCTGCAAAGGTGTTTTCAGTTTGTTATTATTGCGTGTAGATGAGAAACATCTTTATTGTTTTTATCAGCTTTTTACTTCACATTTATCACCTTTACTTCACATTTATCACCTTTACTTCACATGTATCACCTTTACTTCACATTTATCACCTTTACTTCACATGTATCACCTTTACTTCACATGTATCACCTTTACTTCACATGTATCACCTTTACTTCACATGTATCACCTTTACTTCACATTTATCACCTTTACTTCACATTTTTATATCTCCTGTACATAGCCCATCCGACTATGGATGGGCTATTTACAGATGGGCTATGTATATATATATATATATACATATTTGCTCCTATATTTGCTCCTAATATATATATATATTAGCTCCTTTGCACATCTATCACTCCAGTGTGTAATTGCTAAATTGTAATTACTTCGCCACCATGGCCTATTCATTGCCTTACCTCCCTTATCTTACCTCATTTGCACACACTGTATATAGACTTTTTCTACTGTGTTATGGACTGTATGTTTGTTTATTCCATGTGTAACTCTGTGTTGTTGTTTGTGTCGCACTGCTTTGCTTTATCTTGACCACGTCACAGTTGTAAATGACAACTTGTTCCAAACTAGCCTACCTGGTTAAATAAAGATGAAATACATTTTAAAAAATGTAATCAATTTTAAAATAAGGCTGTAACGTAACAAAATTTGGAAAAATTCAAGGGGTCTGAATACTTTTCAAATGCACTGTATGTCATCGAATTAGCGAGGGCACTAGAACAGTCTGCAGCACCCAGCCTCATCTTACTAGAATCTGCTGTTTGCTGTTTGTTGATAATCGGTACTTCTGTCACCAACCCAAGAGGGCCTACAGCAGCACCTTGATCTTCTGCACAGATTCTGCCAGACCTGGGCACTAACAGTAAATCCCAGTAAGACAAAATTAATGGTGTTCCAAAAACGGTCCAGATGCCAGGAACACAAATGCAAATTCCATCTGGACACCGTTGCCCCAGAGCACACAAAGAACTATATGTACCTCGGCCTAAACATCGGCACCACAGGTAACTTCCACAAAGCTGTGAACGATCTGAAAGACAAGCAAAGAAGGTTCCTTCTACACCAACAAAAGTCATTTTTGTTTGTTGGCATAAAATTCCACATCCCAAATCAGGATCTGACAAAAAATACTTGAATGAGTTTTAGAACCTATTGTCCTTTATGTTTGTGATGTTTGGGGCCCGCTCACCAACCAAGAATACTGTTATGTTTGTTTAGGTTCCAGAACCTCTTCTTAAGATGTTTTCTCTCTAGATCTTGTCTTTGCTGGCTCCACTGGTCTCGCTCTCAATTCAATTCAATTTAAGGCGCTTTAT
Source organism: Oncorhynchus mykiss (assembly GCF_013265735.2). NCBI lineage: Eukaryota > Metazoa > Chordata > Actinopteri > Salmoniformes > Salmonidae > Oncorhynchus > Oncorhynchus mykiss. Next base: position 40,903,535 of record NC_048593.1, read on the forward strand.
TGACATGGGAAACACATGTTAACATTGCCAAAGCAAAGTGAAGTAGATAATATACAAAAGTTAAAAAGTAATCTCTCTCTCTCTCTCTCTCTCTCTCTCTCTTTCTCTCTTTCTTTCTTTCTTTCTTTCTTTCTTTCTTTCTTTCTTTCTTTCTTTCTTTCTTTCTTTCTCTCTTTCTTTCTCTCTCTCTGTCCCTCTCTCTCTCTCTCTCTGTCTTTCTTTCTTTCTTTCTTTCTCTCTCTCTCTCTCTCTCTCTCTCTCTCTCTCTCTCTACCTCTCTCTCTCTCTCTCTCTCTCTCTCTCTCTACCTCTCTCTCTCTCTCTCTCTCTCTCTCTCTCTCTCTCTGTCTTTCTTTCTTTCTCGCTCTCTCTCTCTCTCTCTCTCTCTCTCTCTCTCTCTCTCTCTCTCTCTCTCTCTCCCTCTCTCTGTCTTTCTCTCTCTCTCTCTCTCTCTCTCTCTCTCTCTGTCTTTCTTTCTTTCTCTCTCTCTCTCTCTCTCTCTCTCTCTCTCTCTCTCTCTCTGTCTTTCTTTCTTTCTCTCTATCTCTCTCTCTCTCTCTCTCTCTCTCTCTCTCTCTCTCTCTCTGTCTTTCTTTCTTTCTCTCTCTCTCTCTCTCTCTCTCTCTCTCTCTCTCTCTCTCTCTCTCTCTCTCTCTCTCTCTCTCTCTCTCTCTCTCTCTTTCTCTCTTTCTTTCTTTCTTTCTTTCTTTCTTTCTTTCTTTCTTTCTCTGATGTTACCCACACTGAGAGGGAGAGAAAGTGTGTGTGTGTTCTTGTCTGCTAGTGTGTGTGTGTGTGTGTGTGTGTGTACAGGTGGGTAAGTTCGCCCGTCCAGGTGTGTATAAAATAATAAAAGTAAAAGCAATCCGATGGTTCGGGTTTCAGGTTGGGGTAGCTCGGTGTTCCAGAATCTAAACTCAACAAAAATATAAACGCAAGATGATCCATCCACCGACCACTGTGGCATATCAAGAAGCTGAGTAAAATGGCATAATCATTACACAGGTGCACCTTGTGTTGGGGACAATAAAAGGCCACTCTAAAATGTGCAGTTTTGTCACACAACACAATGCCACAGATGTCTCAAGTTTTGAGGAAGCGTGCAATTGGCACGTTGACTGCAGGAACGTCCACCAGAGAAGTTTGCGTTAAAAATGTATGTTCATTTCTCTACCATAAACCGCCTCCAATGTCGTTTTAGAGAATTTGGCAGTACGTCCAACCGGCGTAACAACCGCAGACCACGTGTAACCACGGCAGCCCAGGACCTCCACGTCGGCTTCTTCACATGCAGGATTGTCAGAGGGTGCGGAGGAGTATTTCTGTCTGTAATAAAGCCCTTTTGTGGTGATAATCTCATTCTGATTGGTTGGGCCTGGCTACTCAGTCGGTGGGCCTATGCCCTCCAAGGCCCACCTATGGCTGTGCCACCGGCCCAGTCATTTGAAATCCATAGATAAGGGCATAATGAATTTATTTCAATTGACTGATTTCATTATATGAACTGTAACTCAGCAAAATATTTGAAATTGTTGCGTGTTGCGTTTATATTTTTGTTCAGTATATATTATAGAACTTGTCGTTGTCACAGAGCCACGAGCTGATTCTTTTTCTGTTGGCCAATCACACTGATAGACAGGGATCATGGAGTGATGTCACAACACTTAATGAAATGGCGCTATCTAGGCCAACAGTAGAGGGATGGGACGGATAAGGGCCGAACAACACACACATACTCACTCACTTGCACACACAGGTCACGGACACACACGCCAACAGGCTGGCTCACCCACATTCACACGCAGGTCACGGACACACACGCCAACAGGCTGGCTCACCCACACTCACACTGGGGCATATTGAACATGATAGGCAAAAAGTAAGGGCAAAAGCTAATCATCTGTTTTCTGTGCCCAGAGGCGAATCTAGAAACGTAACAGGCTTTACAATCACAGCAGGAGAGCAGGCCGTGTTTGAGACATTTCTCAACATGTTGAAAGCATAATACCTCATGGACTAGTTCTACTTGACAGGCAGCAACAATAACAGTCATGTTGATGGGTGGTTAGGATGGAGGGCAGATGTTGGTCATTGTTGTTGTGTATAGGGTCAGGGGGGTCATTTCACACACGTATACACACACACACACACACACGCATGAACGCATGCATGCACCCACACACACACACAGTGAGTCCAGTCCAGATGTGCTCATTGCGTGTAGTGTCAGGGGGATTTGTGTTCAGGAGTCCAGAACTAGGGCCGTGGGTGGCCCAAGAGTCAGCAAAACAATTTAGAAATATATACAGTATATATTATATAGGTAGTATATGTTTAGTATTTTTTCTGTCTGCTGCCTGCTGCTGCTCTGCTAGTCATCAGATGGGGGGAGGAGAAGAGGTAGAGGGCCCACATGGGTAACTGGATGGCTCTGCCTTGATTGGTTAACTGATTAATAAAAAAATACAGTGACACACTGGCCCAAATAGGTCCACAGACGACGCAATCTCAACCACACTGCACACTGCCCTAACCCATCTGGACAAGAGGAATACCTATGTGAGAATGCTGTTCATCGACTACAGCTCATCATTTAACACCATAGTACCCTCCAAACTCGTCATCAAGCTCGAGACCCTGGGTCTCGACCCCGCCCTGTGCAACTGGGTACTGGACTTCCTGACGGGCTGCCCCCAGGTGGTGAGAGTAGGTAACAACATCTCCACCGCGCTGATCCTCAACACTGGGGCTCCATAAGGGTGTGTTCTGAGCCCTCTCCTGTACTCCCTGTTCACCCACGACTGCGGGGCCATGCACGCCTCCAACTCAATCATCAAGTTTGCGGACGACACTACAGTGGTAGGCTTGATTACCAACAACGACGAGACGACCTACAGGGAGGAGGTGAGGGCCCTCGGAGTGTGGTGTCAGGAAAATAACCTCACACTCAACGTCAACAAAACAAAGGAGATGATCGTGGACTTCAGGAAACAGCAGAGGGAGCACCCCCCTATCCACATCGACGGGACAGGAGTGGAGAGGGTAGTAAGTTTTAAGTTCCTCGGCGTACACATCACGGACAAACTGGATTGGTCCACCCACACAGACAGGAGGCTGAAGAAATTTGGCTTGTCACCAAAAGCACTCACAAACTTTTACAGATGCACAATCGAGAGCATCCTGTCGGGCTACCTAGTACGGCAACTGCTCCGCCCACAACCGTAAGGCTCTCCAAAGGGTAGTGAGGTCTGCACAATGCATCACCGGGGGCAAACTACCTGCCCTCCAGGGCACCTACACTACCCGATGTCACAGGAAAGCCATAAAGATCATCAAGGACAACAAACACCCAAGCCACTGCCTGTTCACCCCGCTATCATCCAGAAGGCGAGGTCAGTACAGGTGCATCAAAGCAGGGACAGAGAGACTCAAAAACAGCTTCTATCTCAAGGCCATCAGACTGTTAAAAACAGCCACCACTAACATTGAGTGGCTGCTGCCAACATACTGACTCAACTCCAGCCACTTTAAAAATGGGAATTGATGTAAAAAATGTATCACTAGCCACTTTAAACAATGCCACTTAATATAATGTTGACATACCCACATTACTCATCTCATATGTACAGTGGTGCAAAAACGTATTTAGTCAGCCACCAATTGTGCAAGTTCTCCCACTTAAAAAGATGAGAGAAGCCTGTAATTTTCATCATCGGTACACTTCAACTATGACAGACAAAAAGAGAGAAAAAAAATCCAGAAAATCACATTGTAGGATTTTTTTATGAATTTATTTGCAAATTATGGTGGAAAATAAGTATTTGGTCAATAACAAAAGTTTATCTCAATACTTTGTTATATACCCTTTGTTGGCAATGACAGAGGTCAAACGTTTTCTGTAAGTCTTCACAAGGTTATCACACACTGTTGCTGGTATTTTGGCCCATTCCTCCATGCAGATCTCCTCTAGAGCAGTGATGTTTTGGGGCTGTTGCTGGGCAACACAGACTTTCAACTCCCTCCAAAGATTTTCTATTGGGTTGAGATCCAGAGACTGGCTAGGCCACTCCAGGACCTTGAAATGCTTCTTACAAAGCCACTCCTTCGTTGCCCAAGCGGTGTGTTTGGGATCATTGTCATGCTGAAAGACCCAGCCATGTTTCATCTTCAATGCCCTTGCTGATGGAAGGAGGTTTTCACTCAAAATCTCATGATACATGGCCCCATTCATTCTTTCCTTTACACGGATCAGTCGTCCTGGTCCCTTTGCAGAAAAACAGCCCCAAAGCATGATGTTTCCACCCCCATGCTTCACAGTAGGTATGGTGTTCTTTAGATGCAACTCAGCATTCTTTGTCCTCCAAACACGACGAGTTGAGTTTTTACCAAAAAGTTATATTTTGGTTTCATCTGACTATATGACATTCTCCCAATCTTCTTCTGGATCATCCAAATGCTCTCTAGCAAACTTCAGACGGGCCTGGACATGTACTGGCTTAAGCAAGGGGACACGTCTGGCACTGCAGGATTTGAGTCCCTGGTGGCGTAGTGTGTTACTGATGGTAGGCTTTGTTACTTTGGTCCCTGCTCTCTGCAGGTCATTCACTAGGTCCCACCGTGTAGTTCTGGGATTTTTGCTCACCGTTCTTGTGATCATTTTGACCCCACGGGGTGAGATCTTGCGTGGAGCCCCAGATCGAGGGAGATTATCAGTGGTCTTGTATGTCTTCCATTTCCTAATAATTGCTCCCACAGTTGATTTCTTCAAACCAAGCTTCAAACCTATTGCAGATTCAGTCTTCCCAGCCTGGTGCAGGTCTACAATTTTGTTTCTGGTGTCCTTTGACAGCTCTTTGGTCTTGGCCATAGTGGAGTTTGGAGTGTGACTGTTTGAGGTTGTGGACAGGTGTCTTTTATACTGATAACAAGTTCAAACAGGTGCCATTAATACAGGTAACAAGTGGAGGACAGATGAGCCTCTTAAAGAAGAAGTTACAGGTCTGTGAGAGCCAGAAATCTTGCTTGTTTGTTGGTGAGCAAATACTTATTTTCCACCATAATTTGCAAATAAATTCATTACAAATCCTACAATGTGATTTTCTGGATTTTCTCATTTTGTCTGTCATAGTTGAAGTGTACCTATGATGAAAATTACAGGCCTCTCTCATCTTTTTAAGTGGGAGAACTTGCACAATTGGTTGCTGACTAAATATTTTTTTGCCCCACTGTATATACTGTACTCTATACCATCTACTGCATCTTGCCTATGCTGTTCTGTACCATCACTCATTCATATATCTTTATGTACATATTCTTTATCCCCTTACACTTGTGTGTATAAGGTAGCTGTTGTGGAATTGTTAGGTTAGATTACTCGTTGGTTACTACTGCATTGTCGGAACTAGAAGCACAAGCATTTCGCTACTCTCGCATTAACATCTGCTAACCATGTGTATGTGACACATAAAATTTGATTTGATTTGATTAATAATTAATTCTGTGAGTCAGGGGCTGGGCTCAAGCCATATGGGTCCCAAGAGGCCCCCCAAAAAGACAGAATGTTAGACAACCACGAGCTGCCAGAACAACTTCAATGAGCTTTGGCATAGATTTGACAAATAATAAAACCAAAGCTCCGGGGCCTATGATTTCCTAATCCAGCCCTGCCTGGGGTACGTCCCAAATGACATGCCACTCTATGTAGTACATTTGTTTGACCAGGGAATATGGTGCCATTCAGGACACAATCCTAGTGACACACTGGGCGTAAATGGGTTGAATCAACATTGTTTCAACGTAGTGTGAAGCTTGGGGCTGAATCAACATTGTTTTAACGTAGTGTGAAGCTTGGGGTTGCCTATCTGCATTTACCGTATCGGGCTAATCATTAGCTAGATCCCAAATGTAATCTTTTAGATAGTTATTATCATATTGATGAATTTATGTCCCTAAAAAACTTCAAACACAGTGAATATAATGTAGGCCTAGCTGTTGGGGTAACTTGGGGTAACTGCCACTCGGGGTAACATACCTGTACTTCTCAGCGAAACCACATCGTCACCATTTACCCCATTTACAGGAGGGACTAAGCATGCACCCTGAGGGGCCCCCGTGTTGAGGATCAGCGTGGCAGATGTGTTGTTGGCTACCCTTACCACCTGGGGATGGCCCGTCAGGGCTTCCAGGATCCAACTGCAGAGGGAGGTGTTTAGTTTAGTGAACTTAGTCACAGTTACTAGCCAGCCTCCACCCGGTACCCTGCTCTGAACTTAGTCACTGTTACTAGCCAGCCTCCACCCAGTACCCTGCCCTGAACTTAGTCACTGTTACTAGCCAGCCTCCACCCAGTACTCTGCCCTGAACTTAGGTACTGTATTGGTTTATAAGGTCCAGTTCCCTATTGATTTGTAAGGTCCAGTTCCCTATTGGTTTATAAGGTCCAGTTCCCTATTGGTTTATAAGGTCCAGTTCACTATTTGTTTGTAAGGTCCAGTTCCCTATTGGTTTGTAAGGCCCAGTTCCCTATTGGTTTATAAGGTCCAGTTCCCTATTGGTTTATAAGGTCCAGTTCCCTATTGGTTTATAAGGTCCAGTTCCCTATTGGTTTGTAAGGTCCAGTTCCCTATTGGTTTGTAAGGTCCAGTTCCCTATTGGTTTATAAGGCCCAGTTCCCTATTGGTTTGTAAGGTCCAGTTCCCTATTGGTTAATAAGGTCCAGTTCCCTATTGGTTTATAAAGCCCAGTTCCCTATTGGTTTATAAGGCCCAGTTCTCTATTGGTTTATAAGGTCCAGTTCCCTATTGGTTTGTAAGGTCCAGTTCCCTATTGGTTTATAAGGTCCAGTTCCCTATTGGTTTATAAGGTCCAGTTCCCTATTGGTTTGTAAGGTCCAGTTCCCTATTGGTTTGTAAGGTCCAGTTCCCTATTGGTTTATAAGGTCCAGTTCCCTATTGGTTTGTAAGGTCCAGTTCCCTATTGGTTTATAAGGCCCAGTTCCCTATTGGTTTATAAGGTCCAGTTCCCTATTGGTGTGTAAGGTCCAGTTCCCTATTGGTTTGTAAGGTCCAGTTCCCTATTGGTGTGTAAGGTCCAGTTCCCTATTAGTTTGTAAGGTCCAGTTCAATTGGGGTTTGTTTTAGTGTACAAGTCTCTTTAGTTTATAGTGAGGTTCAGTTCTCTCTGGGTTTATACAGTCTCTATTGGTTTCTATTGTTCTGTCTGTGTTTATAGCAGTGCTTCTGTGGTCTGGAACACACACACACACACACACACACACACACACACACACACACACACACACACACACACACACACACACACACACACACACACACACACACACACACACACACACACACACACACACACACACACACACACACACACACACACACACCTACCTACCTACCTACCTACCTTAGGGAGCTGTGAAATGGGCCTGTAGTTTCCAACAACTGCCCTTCTCTCCTGGGACTGCAGATCACAGTATTGCCTTTTTTCTTACAGTAAATGACATGGTTTGTTGTAACCTGTTGACTCAATAGGCTCATAATCTCTGCAATCAGTTTTTACCGACAGACGTCCAAAACTCTCCGTGTTTCTATTGAAAGCAGGGCTTTCTCGCTCTCTCTGATCTGTGTGTTAAACCATTTAGGAATTCCTGACTGTACTCCTCTTCCTTATTGTGTGTGTATGTCTGTGTGAGACAGAGAGAGACAGAGAAAGACAGAGAACAACAGAGAGAGACAGAGAGAGTCAGAGAGAGGAACAGAGACAAGGAGAGAGACAGAGAGAGAAACAGAGACACGGAGAGAGACAGAGAGAGAAACGGAGAGCGACAGAGAGACAGAATGAGAGACAAAGCGACAGAGAAGGATACAGAGAGCGACAGAGAGAGTGAGAGTGACAGAGAGAGACAGACAGAGACATAGAGAGAGCGAGACAGAGAGAATGACAGACAGAGAGAGAGACCGAGAGAAGAGACAGAGGGAGAGAGAGAGCGACAGAGAGAGCGACAGAAAGAGAGAGATACAGAGAGAGAGAGAGCGACAGAGAGAAAGAAACAGAGAGAAAGAGACAAAGCGAAAGAGACAGAGAGGGCGACAGAGAGAGAGACAGACAGAGAAAGAGACAGAGAGAAACAAACAGAGAGAGAGACAGATTTATTTTATCTTGTGTCCTTTAACCATTTGTACATTGTTAAAACACTGTATATATATATAATATGACATTTGGATTGTCTTTATTGTTTTGAAACTTCTGTATGTGTAATGTTTACTGTTCATTTTTATTGTTTATTTCACTTTATATATTCACTTTATATATTATCTACCTCACTTGCTTTGGCAATGTTAACACATGTTTCCCATGCCAATAAAGCCCCTTGAATTGAAGTGAATTGAATTGACAGAGAGAGAAACAAACAGAGAGAGAGGGATAAAGACAGAGAGAGAGAGAGAGACAGACAGACAGACAGACAGAGAGAGAAGAAGTTGAATGGATTTGAAAAAGCTATAAAGGACAATCAAAATCCATTGGTCTCCCCAATTACTGACCAGGAGCTCTGTAAGAAACTTCAGGCCCTCAAATTTAAAAAAGCATGCGGACCTGATGGCATCCTACATGAGATGCTCAAACTCACTAGTGCATCATTTCAAAAGGCTATAATTAAGCTGGCATCTGAAATCAAGGACTCATAACCCCAATATTTAAGAATGGAGACAAATTTGACCCTAACAATTACAGACGCATTTGTGTGAACAGTAACCTGGGGAATGTTTTCTGTAGAAATGTAAATTTAAGAGTTCTAAACATCCTTAATAAGCACAATGTCTTGAGTAAAAGCCAAATTGGATTTATACCAAAACATCGCATGACTGATCATATTTACACCCTACACACCCAGATAGATAAACATGTCCAACAAAATAATACCACAATGTATGCTTGCTTTATCGACTTCCAAAAATCATTTGATTCTATTTGGCATACAGGACTGTTCTACAAAGTTATTGAAAGTGGTGTAGGGGGTAAAACATATGACATAATGAAATCAATGTATACTGGCAATACGTGCAGCATTAAAATTGGCAAGAAAATAACATAATTCTTTAACCAGGGGCGGGGCCTTCGCCAGGGTTGCAATCTGAGCCCTGCACTCTTCAATATTCATATCAACGAATTGGCCACTATTCTAGAAAAATCCATAGCCTCTGGTGTTAGTCTCCACAAGTCAGAGGGTAAATGCCTACTCTTCGCAGATGACCTATGCCTGCTGTCACCCACAGCACATGGCCTACAGCAGAGCCTGGACCTGCTAGAGCAGTACTGCCAGACCTGGCAGTAAACCCCCAAAATACTAAAATAATGATGGCAAACTATTTGACCATGGTTTCTGATCGAAACCTTAGAAAAACCTTGACAAAATACAGGCTCAGTGAGCACAGCCTTGCCATTGAGAGGGTAGATACAGGAAAACCTGGCTCCCTGTAGAGGAAAGGCTGTGCAACCACTGCATAACAGCAGAATCTGAGATAGAGCTGCATTTCCTGATAAAATGTCAAAAATATAAAACAATTAGAGAGTGTAATTTCCCCAAATTTGAAACCCTTATCCCATCCTGTTGGAGGAGGACGCAGAGATATGTGGGTTGGCAGCGCACTACATTGCTGCCTGCCATAAGTTGAGGGACAGTGTCTGACAGACCAATAAACCTGCACATGTCCTCTACTGTATGCTTATTGTTTTTGTTGACTGTATGGTTATTTTGACACTTGGTTATTGTTGTTACTGTTGTCCTGACAATTTTGATTCTTATTATTTTCTTATTGTAAATATCCAGAGTAAGCTTTGACAATATGTACATTGTTACATCATGCCAATAAAGCAAATTGAATTTAATTTCATTTAAAATAGAGAGACAGAGAGACTGACAGAGAGAGACTGACTGACAGAGAGAGAGAGAGAGAGAGAGAGAGAGAGAGAGAGAGAGAGACAGACAGACAGACAGAGAGAGAGAGAAACAGAGAGAGACAGAGAGAGACAGAGAGAGAGACAGTTTTGTACATTATCTATTTCACTTGCTTTGGCTATGTTAACATATGTTTCCCATGCCATTAAAGCCCCTTGAATTGAATTGAATTGAGAGACAGAGAGAGAGAGAGACAGACAGAGAGACAGAGAGAGAGAGCCCACTGCACCTTCTAGTTGTGAGGTCTGGGGTCCGCTCACTAACCAAGAATTCACAAACACAAACAGACCCCACAAAGCCCCAGGACAGCAACACAATTAGACCCAACCAAACAAAAAGATAATTGGAAAGAATTAACAAAAAAACAGAGCAAACTAGAATGCTATTTGGCTCTAAACAGAGAGTACACAGTTGCAGAATACCTGACCACTGTGACTGACCCAAACTTAAGGAAAGCTTTGACTATGTACAGACTCAGTGAGCATAGCCTTGCTATTGAGAAAGGCCGCCGTAGGCACGCCTGGCTCTCAAGAGAAGACAGGATATGTTACAGACTGCCCACAAAATGAGGTGGAAACTGAGCGCACTACATTGCTGCCTGCCATAAGTTGAGGGACAGTGTCTGACAGACCAATAAACCTGCACATGTCCTCTACTGTATGCTTATTGTTTTTGTTGACTGTATGGTTATTTTGACACTTGGTTATTGTTGTTACTGTTGTCCTGACAATTTTGATTCTTATTATTTTCTTATTGTAAATATCCAGAGTAAGCTTTGACAATATGTACATTGTTACGTCATGTCAATAAAGCAAATTGAATTTCATTTCATTTAAAATTGAGAGACAGAGAGACTGACAGAGAGAGACTGACTGACAGAGAGAGAGAGAGAGAGAGAGAGAGAGAGACTGTAACGGTTTTCTTGATGAGAAGGAGAGTCGGACCAAAATGCAGCGTGTAGATTGCGATCCATGTTTTAATGAACAAACGTAAAACACGAATCAATACAAACACTACAAAATAAAGAACGTGATGAACGTAACGAAAACCTAAACAGCCTATCTGGTGAAAACACATAGACAGGAACAATCACCCACAAACACAGTGAAACCCAGGCTACCTAAATATGGTTCCCAATCAGAGACAATGATGAACACCTGCCTCTGACTGAGAACCATATCAGGCTGAACATAGAAATAGACAAACAAGACATGAAACATAGAATGCCCACTCAGATCACACCCTGACCAATCAAAACATAGAAAATACAAAGTAAACTATGGTCAGGGCGTGACAGTACCCCCCCCCCAAGGTGCGGACTCCGGCCGCAAAACCTGAACCTATAGGGGAGGGTCTGGGTGGGCATCTGTCCGCGGTGGCGGCTCTGGCGCTGGACGTGGACCCCACTCCATGACAGTTTTAATCCCCCTCCTAAACGTCCCTAAATAGGTTACCCACCACAATGATAACATGGGACAGAGGGACAGCTCGGGACAGAGGTAACTCGGGACAGATGGGTAGCTCAGCCCTGAGAGGAAGCTCAGCACTGAGAAGAAGCTCAGCACTGAGAAGAAGCTCAGGCAGGTGGTTAGATCCGGCAGATCCTGGCTGGCTGGCGGTTCTGGAAGATCCTGGCTGACTGGCGGATCTGGGAGAATCTGGACGACTGGCAGATCTGGGAGAATCTGGACGACTGGCAGATCTGGGAGAATCTGGACGACTGGCAGATCTGGGAGAATCTGGACGACTGGCAGATCTGGGAGAATCTGGCCGACTGGCAGATCTGGGAGAGTCTGGTCGACTGGCAGATCTGGAAGAGTCTGGTCGACTGGCAGATCTGGAAGAGTCTGGTCGACTGGCAGATCTGGAAGAGTCTGGACGACTGGCAGATCTGGAAGAGTCTGGACGACTGGCAGATCTGGAAGAGTCTGGACGACTGGCAGATCTGGAAGAGTCTGGACGACTGGCAGATCTGGAAGAGTCTGGACGACTGGCAGATCTGGAAGAGTCTGGACGACGGGCAGATCTGGAAGAGTCTGGTCGACTGGCAGATCTGGAAGAGTCTGGTCGACTGGCAGATCTGGAAGAGTCTGGACGACTGGCAGATCTGGAAGAGTCTGGACGACTGGCAGATCTGGAAGAGACTGGTCGACACAGACTGGCTGCTCTGGCTGCTCCATGCTGACTGACAGCTCTGGCTGCTCCATGCTGGCAGACTGCTCTGGCTGCTCCATGATGACTGGTAGCTCTGGCTGCTCCATGCTGACTGGCTGCTCCATGCTGACTGGCAGCTCTGGCTGCTCCATGCTGACTGGCTGCTCCATGCTGACTGGCAGCTCTGGCCGCTCCATGCTGACTGGCTGCTCTGGCTGCTCCATGCTGACTGGCTGCTCCATGCTGACTGGCTGCTCCATGCTGACTGGCGGCCCTGGCTGCTCCATGCTGACTGGCGGCCCTGGCTGCTCCATGCTGACTGGCGGCCCTGGCTGCTCCATGCTGACTGGCGGCCCTGGCTGCTCCATGCTGACTGGCGGCTCTGGCGGCTCCTTGCAGACTGGCAGCTCTGGCGGCTCCTTGCAGACTGGCAGCTTTGGCGGCATCCTGCAGACTGGCAGCTCTGGCGGCTCCTTGCAGACTGGCAGCTCCATGCAGACTGGCAGCTCTATGCAGACTGGCAGCTCCTTGCAGACTGGCAGCTCCTTGCTAACTGGCAGCTCTATGCTAACTGGCAGCTCTATGCTAACTGGCAGCTCTATGCTAACTGGCAGCTCTATGCTAACTGGCAGCTCTATGCTAACTGGCAGCTCTATGCTAACTGGCAGTTCTGAACAGGCGGGAGACTCCGGCAGCGCTGTAGAGAAGGCAGGCTCTAACAGCGCTAAACAGGCGGGAGACTCCGACAGCGCTGAAGAGAAGGGAGGCTCCGACAGCGCTGGACAGGCGAGGCGCACTATAGGCCTGATGCGTGGTGCTGGCACTGGTGGTACTGGGCCGAGGACACGCACTGCTACCGGAGGGCTGGGGTGTGGAGGTGGTACTGGAAAAACCGGACCGTGCAGGCGCACTGGAGCTCTTGAGCACCGAGCCTGCCCAACCTTACCTGGTTGAATGCTCACGGTCGCCCTGCCAGTGCGGCGAGGTGGAATAGCCCGCACTGGACTATGCAGGCGAACCGGAGACACCGAGCGCAAGGCTGGTGCCATGTAAACCGGCCCAAGGAGACGCACTGGGGACCAGCTGCGTAGAGCCGGCTTCATGGCATTAGGCTCGACGCTCAATCTAGCCCGGCAGACACGCGGAGCTGGAATATACCGCACCGGGCTATGCACCCGCACTGGAGACACCGTGCGCACCACTGCATAACACGGTGCCTGTCCGGTCTCTCTAGCCCCCCGGTAAGCACAGGGAGTCTGCCCAGGTCTCCTACCTGGCGTAGCCATACTCCCTGTTAGCCCCCCCCCAAGAAATTTTTGGGGCTGCTTCTCAGGCTTCCATCCGCTACGTCGTGCTGCCTCCTCATATCTGCGCCTCTCCGCTTTCGCCGCCTCCAGTTCTTCTTTGGGGCGGCGATATTCTCCTGGCTGAGCCCAGGGTCCTCGCCCGTCGAGGATTTCCTCCCATGTCCAGAAATCCTTATTGCGCTTCTCCTCGCGCTGCTCCTGCCTGTTGACACGCTGCTTGGTCCTTTTGTGGTGGGTGATTCTGTAACGATTCTCTTCTTGTGAAGTAGAGGCGGACCAAAGCGCAGCGTGGTGGTTGTTCATTGTAATTTATTGACGACACTATACATGAACAAACTAACGAAAAAACAAGAAACGTGAGAACTCAAAACAGCCCTGTCTGGTGCAAACACAAAAACAGGAACAATCACCCACAAACACACAGTGAAACCCAGGCTACCTAAGTATGATTCTCAATCAGAGACAACTAATGACACCTGCCTCTGATTGAGAACCATACTAGGCCGAAAACATAGAACTGCCCCAAAACATAGAAAAACAAACATAGACTGCCCACCCAACTCACGCCCTGACCATACTAAATAAATACAAAAACAAAGGAAATAGAGGTCAGAACGTGACAGAGACAGACAGAGAGAGAGAGAAACAGAGAGAGACAGAGAGAGACAGAGAGAGAGACAGTTTTGTATATTATCTATTTCACTTGCTTTGGCTATGTTAACATATGTTTCCCATGCCATTAAAGCCCCTTGAATTGAATTGAATTGAGAGACAGAGAGAGAGAGAGACAGAGAGTTATGTTTCCCATGCCAATAAAGCCCTTGAATTGAATTGAATTGAATTGAGAGCCCACTGCACCTTCTAGTTGTGAGGTCTGGGGTCCGCTCACTAACCAAGAATTCACAAACACAAACAGACCCCACAAAGCCCCAGACTCAGTGAGCATAGCCTTGCTATTGAGAAAGGCCGCCGTAGGCACGCCTGGCTCTCAAGAGAAGACAGGATATGTTACAGACTGCCCACAAAATGAGGTGGAAACTGAGCTGCACTTCCTAACCTCCTGCCCAATGTTTGACCATATTAGAGACACATATTTCCCTCAGATTACACAGATCCACAAAGAATTCGAAAGCAAATCCAATTTTAATAAGCTCCCATATCTACTGGGTGAAATTCCACAGTGTGCCATCACAGCAGAAAGATTTGTGACCTGTTGCCACAAGAAAAGGTCAACCAGTGAAGAACAAACACCATTGTAAATACAAGCTATATTTATGCTTATTTATTTTCCCTTGTGTTCTTTAACCATTTGTACATCGTTACAACACTGTATACATACATAATATGACATTTTTAATGTCTTTATTGTTTTGAAACTTCTGTATGTGTAATGTTTACTGTTAATTTTTATTATTTATTTCACTTTTGTATATTATCTACCTCACTTGCTTTGGCAATGTTAACACATGCCAATAAAGCCCCTTGAATTGAATTCCAAATCAAATCAAATCAAGAAATAATAGTTTCCTAGGAACGCGAAGCGAGGCGGCCATCTCTGTTGGCGCCGGAAGAACTTAATTGAATTGAGAGAGATGACAGCCCCTATGTTCTATGGTGCAGCATCTTTCAACAACATGTCAGGTTGTTTTACATAGGGTTACTGCTTCTCCGATGCAAAATAGATGAACGCGTCTCATCTGAGAAGCTGCGAAAGCCCTGCAAGTTGTTGAAAGACGTTGGCACATACAAGAGCAGGGATGGATGAGAGAGGACTCTGAGGGGTGGAGAGGGAGAGGGAGATAGAGAGAGAGATGTGAGAGCTAGAGAGGGGGATAGAGAGACAGAGTGAGAGATAGCGAGGGGGGACAGAGAGAAAGAAAGAGATGGAGAGAAGGGGGACAGAAAGACAGAGTGAGAGATAGAAAGTGGGACAGAGAGACAGAAAGAGATGGAGAGAGGGGGGACAGAGAGCCGGAGTGAGAGATAGAGAGTGGGACAGAGAGACAGAAAGAGAGGGAGAGAGGGGGGACAGAGAGACGGAGTGAGAGATAGAGAGTGGGACAGAGATACAGAAAGAGCGTGAGATAAGGGGGGGACAGAGAGACATGGAGGGGGACAGAGAGACGGAGTGAGAAAAAGAGAGGGGGACAGAGAGACGGAGTGAGAGAAAGAGAGGGAGAGAAAAAGAGAGCGAGAGAGAGAGAGAGAGAGAGAGAGAGAGAGAGAGAGAGAGAGAGAGCTTAGCGATTAAACACTGATGTCAGTAAATTATCATTCTAAGGTTGTTAGTTTGATATAAAGTCTCTCTGAGGAGCAGTGATCAACACGCTCTGTTGATTTACCGTGTGTGCGCGCGTGTGTGTGTGCGCATGTGCGGGTGTGTGTGTGTGTGTGCAGGTGTGTGTGTGTGTTTGCGTGGCCCAGACTAACATTTCCCAGCTAAACACTTTAGCATCTCTTCATCTTCCTCTTCATCTTCCCCTTCCTCTGTTCATTTTGTTGCTTCAGGTAATTTCACCACTCGTCATTACATTATTACTGAGAGCTGTTGCTGTGGCATCCAGGGACTGAATCAGATGAGATGGGAACTGAGACAGAGAGATTAATGTGAACAGGAAATACACATACATGGATGGTCTATGTGAATGTGGGAAAACAGAGAAATGCATAGAGATGAATGAGAAATAGATAGAGATGAATGAGAAATAGATTGAGATGAACGAGAAATGGATAGAGATGAATGAGAAATGGATAGAGATGAATGAGAAATAGATAGAGATGAATGAGAAATAGATAGAGATGAATGAGAAATAGATAGAGATGAATGAGAAATAGATAGAGATGAATGAGAAATAGATAGAGATGAATGAGAAATAGATTGAGATGAATGAGAAATAGATAGAGATTAATGAGAAATAGATAGAGATGAATGAGAAATAGATAGAGATGAATGACCCATGGGTGGGGATATATCCTTCCTGTTTGGCCCTGTCCGGGGGTGTCCTCGGATGGGGCCACAGTGTCTCCTGACCCCTCCTGTCTCAGCCTCCAGTATTTATGCTGCAGTAGTTTATGTGTCGGGGGGCTGGGGTCAGTTTGTTATATCTGGAGTACTTCTCCTGTCCTATTCGGTGTCCTGTGTGAATCTAAGTGTGCGTTCTCTAATTCTCTCCTTCTCTCTTTCTTTCTCTCTCTCGGAGGACCTGAGCCCTAGGACCATGCCCCAGGACTACCTGACATGATGACTCTTTGCTGTCCCCAGTCCACCTGACCGTGCTGCTGCTCCAGTTTCAACTGTTCTGCCTTATTATTATTCGACCATGCTGGTCATTTATGAACATTTGAACATCTTGGCCATGTTCTGTTATAATCTCCACCCGGCACAGCCAGAAGAGGACTGGCCACCCCACATAGCCTGGTTCCTCTCTAGGTTTCTTCCTAGGTTTTGGCCTTTCTAGGGAGTTTTTCCTAGCCACCGTGCTTCTACACCTGCATTGCTTGCTGTTTGGGGTTTTAGGCTGGGTTTCTGTACAGCACTTTGAGACATCAGCTGATGTACGAAGGGCTATATAACTGAATTTGATTAGATTTGATTTGATTTTAAAGTGATGCTCTAGGGGTTTTGCACAATTTTTTTTACGTAGTGATCAGGAGCCAAAACGGGCTATATAAATACATTTCATTTGATTTGATTTGATTGCCCACCTGCTATGAATGAACGAACAAACAAACAAATCTCCATCATGTTGAACTAGATCACAGTTACCAGTTTGATGGTTTACAACACCTCTCTCTCTGGGCTCTGTCTGGTGTTGTTAGTGTTAGGAGTGTGTGTTAGTGGGCCATTATAGCTGCCAACACACAGGACTGATGTGATAATAAGCTTTGTCATCAGGGGACATGTGTGTTTTCTCCTACTGTGGAAAACTTGGCTGTCTGCCTGTGTCTCTGCTGTGCGTGTCTGTGATGTGTTTCCGTCTCTCTGTCTCTGTCTCTGTCTCTCTCTCTCTCTCTCTCTCTCTCTCTCTCTCTCTCTCTCTCTCTCTCTCTCTCTCTCTCTCTCAATTCAATTCAATTCAATTCAAGGGGCTTTATTGGCATGGGAAACGTGTTAACATTGTCAAAGCAAGTGAGGTAGATATTATACAAAAGTGAAATAAACAATAAAAATTAACAGTAAACATTACACATACAAAAGTTTCAAAACAATAAAGACATTACAAATGTCATATTATATATACATACAGATGTCTGTACTGTTTGCACTCCATCTATAGGCCTGTTTTGTACCATGTAATTTATTGGGCCGTGATGCTTCATGGTTGGGTTCTGCTCTTCTCAGATACACTGTGATTTTACTGTGGTCTGAGAGAGGTGTTAGTGGGCTGACTGTGAAGGCTCTGAGAGAGGTGTTAGTGGGCTGACTGTGAAGGCTCTGAGAGAGGTGTTAGTGGGCTGACTGTGAAGGCTCTGAGAGAGGTGTTAGTGGGCTGACTGTGAAGGCTCTGAGAGAGGTGTTAGTGGGCTGACTGTGAAGGCTCTGAGAGAGGTGTTAGTGGGCTGACTGTGAAGGCTCTGAGAGAGGTGTTAGTGGGCTGACTGTGAAGGCTCTGAGAGAGGTGTTAGTGGGCTGACTGTGAAGGCTCTGAGAGAGGTGTTAGTGGGCTGACTGTGAAGGCTCTGAGAGACTCTGGGTTGAGGTCGGTGAGGAAGTAGTCTACAGAACTACTGCCAAGGGATGAGCTGTAGGTGCACCTACCAAAAGAGTCCCCTCTCAGCCTACCATTGACTATGTACAGACCCAGTGTTCGACAGAGCTTCATGAGCTGTACTACGTTTTTGTTTTTCACTTTGTCATAGTTGTTTCTGTGGGGGTATGTGGGGAGGGAAAGGTTGTTGCTTCCTGGTAGGTGTTTGTCCCCTGACTGTTAATAGTGTCTTGTTCTTCTGCTGTTCTAGCATTCAGGTCTCCACAGACCAGTACGTTGCCTTGGGCCTGAAAGTGACTCATCTCCCCCTCTAGAATGGAGAAACTCTCTTCATTGAAGTAGGGTGACTCTGCGGGGGGGAATGTATGTGGCACAGAGTAAGACGTTTTTTTATTTTTTTAACTCTGTTTATTAAGTTTTACACACACACACACAGATAAGACAAAGCAATATAAACAATATACTCAACTAGAAAAAAATAAATAAATAATAGCTTTAAAGATACCATACTTTAGACAAGTTAAACACACCAGGCAGGAGGCTACAGAGGTTAAAGGGCAATCTATAGTACAGGGACAGAGCAAACACCTCACCATTGTTCCTGTAAACAGTCAAGGGATAAGGGTGGAGAAATGCAACCACTCACAGACAGTCATGGCCACAGACCGACCATCCACTGGACAAAAAAAAAGTTTACAATGCTTTAAAATAAAAAAATTAAATTATTTTTCATGTAGGCGTGAACAAAATGTAAAAATAACTGGGAAAAACAAGCTAACACTTCAGTCTCTGCCTGGGCAAGATGAACAAGGCATCTGCGGATCACAATCAATAAGCACATGGACCTTAATGCCCCCCCCCCCCAGCAAAAACACAGAGAGAAGCGCCTCCAACCCTTAAGTCACAGACTTATTTTAGTATTAATTGGAATGCCATCAGAGGATGGACTGTTTAAAGTAAGAC
Source organism: Oncorhynchus mykiss (assembly GCF_013265735.2). Classification (NCBI taxonomy): domain Eukaryota; kingdom Metazoa; phylum Chordata; class Actinopteri; order Salmoniformes; family Salmonidae; genus Oncorhynchus; species Oncorhynchus mykiss. Next base: position 40,922,638 of record NC_048593.1, read on the forward strand.
CGGAATGGAGCCCAAGCCTCATCAAACAGTTTGGGGTTCCCACGTGAATTGATTTTTTTCTAGTTTCAGAGAGCACAACACATCTCTCACCCAATATTTATAAGATGGGGGAGCTGGCATCTTCCAGTTCTGTAGTATTAGCCGTCTAGCTAAAAGAGTTGTATAAGCAACAGTGTCCGACTGGATTCTTGATAGGGGGGTACCTATGGGCAGTACTCCAAAAAGGGCTGTAAGGGGAGACGGCTCTATAACAGTGTCATATATATCAGAGAAACATTTAAATATGAATTCCCAGAAACCTGACAGTTTATGACAGCCCCAAAACATATGCAACAGTGTGGCTGGTTCCACTTTACATCTGACACAGGTAGGATCAAAATCAGAGAATATTCTTCCAAGTTTGGCCCCCAACCAGTGGATACGGTGAACCACCTTGAATTGAATGAGGCTGTGTCTCGTGCTAAAAGAGGACGAGTGCACCCTGTGCAGCACAGATTCCCAGGCGTCTTCCCCAAGTTCCTCCCCCAAATCCTTTTCCCATGGAGTCTTTAAAGGCACCAAAGAAGGGTTCTGTAAGTCATGAATGATTGCATATACATCTGAAATTGCGCCCCTAGGAAGCTTGTTCAGCTCCAAGATGCTCCCTATAGCTGTATTCGCAGGCCTATTGGGAAATCCAGGTGTGTTAGCCCTGACAAAGTTTCTAGTCTGGAGATAGCGGAAAAAGTGGGATTGGGGGAGATTGAACTTTTCCTGCAGCTGAGAAAAAGAGGCAAATTTATCATCAAAGAATAATTGGGCTAGCGAGGAGAGGCCTAGTGAGTGCCAAATTCCAAAAGCCCCATCATTCAAAGTAAAGAAATAAAATGTTCTGACTGATTGGGCCTGATAGAGAAAAGCCTCGGAGGCTAAAGGCTAAACGGAACTGATTCCAAATTTTAAGAGACTGCTTTACAATTGGGTTGACACACCTTTTGCCTAGGGACACTGGGAGAGACGAGCACAGCACAGAGGAAAGTGCTGCAGGTTTACACGATTCAGACTCCATCTGGACCCAGAGTGGTCTAGGGCCAGTAGGATGAGTCTGCAGCTAGTACAGAACGGCTCTGAAATTTGCAGCCCAGTAGTATGTCTGAAAATTTGGTAGAGCTAAACCCCCCAATGACCTAGGCTTCTGTAAATGTTTTCTACCAATTCGTGGTACCTTGCCATCCCAAATAAAATGCATGAATGTTTGTTCCAGTGAAATAAAAAAAGATTTTGGAATAAAAATGGGTAAACATTGAAATAAATATAGAAATTTGGCCAACACATTCATTTTAATGACATTAACCCTTCCGATAAGAGAAAGAGGTAGCGAATTCCAAAAAGTAAAAGATTGTTTCAATCTGTCTGCTAGAGCAACAAAGTTTTCCTGAAACAAATTTGAATATTTCCTTGTCACTTTTACTCCCAAGTAAGTGAATTGATCCCGGACAATCCTAAACTGAGAACTTGTGAAAGAGCACTTTAAAGCAGCCTTGTTTACCTGAAAAAGCTCACTCTTACCTAGATTCAGCTTGTACCCTGAGATTGATCCAAACTTTTTAAGAACAGATAGGGCACGTGGCAATGAGGTATCGGGGTTGGAGATAAACAAAAGGAGGTCGTCAGCATATAGCGAGACTTTCTGCTCCCCGCCCGCCCTGATTATGCCTTGAATGGCATCATTAGAGCGTAGTGCAATGGCGAGAGGCTCGATTGCCAAAGCAAACAACAAGGGGGAGAGTGGGCAACCCTGTCTGGATCCGCGGTGCAAGGGAAAATAGTCAGAGGACAAGTTATTTGTCCGTACCGAAGCCATGGGGGAAAAATAAAGAATCTTTATCCACGCAATGAATTTGGGGCCAAAGCCAAATATATAAAGGGCAGCTGTTAGGTAATCCCACTCAACGCGGTCAAACGCTTTTTCGGCATCAAGTGAGACCACCACCTCCGGGTCCTCCGACGCTGGGGAGTACAGTATATTCATAAGGCGCCTAATATTGAAAAATAACTGCCTATTTCTCACAAAGCCAGTCTGGTCAGAGTGTATTACTTGGTGCAACAAGCCTTCCATACGGATGGCTAAAAGCTTAGCTAGGATTTTGTAATCACAGTTTAAAAGCGAGATTGGGCGATAGGATCCACATTCCAGGGGTCTTTGTTTTTCTTTAGTAGTAATGAAATTGAAGCCTGATAAAGACTAGGCGGTAGCTTTGAAGTATTGAGGCACTCTGCAAATAGTCGAGACAAGAATGGGCAAAGCAGACCAGAAAACGTCCTGTAAAATTTGGTTGGAAAACCGTCCGGACCCGGTGATTTACCACTTTTCATTGCGGACACTGCTGTTGCAATCTCCTCGAGCGTAAATTCTTCTTCTAGACAGTCATGGGAGTCTGTATCAATTGAAGGCATATTCAAGCCATTAAAGAAGGAGTCAATCAGCAAGGGGTCTTGAGGGGATTCAGAGGTGTATAGCGCAGAGTAAAATTGTTTAAATTGATCATTGATCTCTTTATGTATAACTGTGGTGGCACCAGACGGGGTCCTTATTTGTGGGATTAAATATGAGGCCTCAGATTTACGGATCTGATGCGCAAGGAGTTTACTGGCCTTGTCGCCTTGTTCATAGACTTTGTATCGAGCTCGCAAGAGTAACTGTTCAGCTTGCCTGGTAGAAAGCTCATCAAATTCAGATTGGAGTAGTTGGCGCTCTTTATGCAGATCAGAGGAAGGATCCGTAGCATACTTCTCATCCAATGTGGCTATGGACTCGCTCAGGTCCCGAAGTCACTGGGAGCGAACTCTGTTTTGGTTGGCTGTATAAGAAATAATTTGGCCACGTAGGTATGCTTTGAGAGACTCCCATATGGTAGAGCAGGACATACCTGGTGTTGAATTAGTTTCTAGGAATAAGGTGATTTCAGAAGAAATTAAATTGTCAAACTCCTTATCTGAGAGTAAAATGGGGTTGAGACGCCATTGATAACACATAGGAGGTCGCTGGGGAAACTCTAGTTCAAGCACTAATGGTGAATGGTCAGAGATAACAATACTCTCGTAAGTACACTGCCGAAGGTTAGGCAGAAGTTTTTTGTCCAAAAAGAAGTAATCAATCCGGGAGTATGTTTGATGAACATGAGAATAAATGGAATACTGTCTATCTGTAGGATGTAGGAAACGCCAGGCCTCAAACATAACATATTTCTGAAGAAAGGATTGAATAAGTAGGGCACATTTAGATGGGCCTGTATTTGTTTGTGAGGACTTGTCAAGAACTGGGGACATTTTACAGTTGAAATCCCCCCCTAAAATCAACAAATGAGAATCTAAATTGGGAATAGCAGACAGAAAGGAAGAAATTAAACTTGTGTCATCCCAATTGGGAGCATAAACACTAACCAAAACAAGAGGGGTAGAAAACAGTTCACCGGTTACTATGATGTATATAACCTCAGAAGCTACAAAGGGAGTAGCTTTATCAACCAGAATAGCAGCACCTCTTGATTTACTATGAAAGTTTGAGTGGAACACTTGACCAACCCAGTCCTTACGCATCCTAAAATGCTCATCAGTCCTCAAGTGAGTCTCTTGTAGAAATGCAATATTTGCATTCAAACCCTTTAAGTGTGTCAACACCCTCTTACGCTTCACCGGGTTGTTAACCCCTTTGGTGTTCCAAGAAATGTACTTGATCGCATTATTTCGGCCCCTCTGGGCATTCCCGTTATTCAACCCTGTCATCAGAGCATAGAATGGAAAAGCAATGAGCGCCCAAAACCCCCAGAACAAACTTCCCATTTGAGTCCATCAACAGGACGATGTCAGCCAGTGTTTATTCTGGACTGGAGGGGGCAGAGCTGGTGGGTGTTGGAGCTGGGGTGTGGCTGGTCTGTTGATGGACTGGAGGGGGCAGAGGGGGGGCTGGTGGGTGTTGGAGCTGGGGTGTGGCTGGTCTGTTTCTTCTGGACTGGAGGGGGCAGAGGGGGGGCTGGTGGGTGTTGGAGCTGGGGTGTGGCTGGTCTGTTATGGACTATAGGGGGTAGAGGGGGTGCTGGTGGGTGTTGGATCTGGTGTGTGGCTGGTCTGTTATGGACTAGAGGGGGTAGAGGGGGGGCTGGTGGGTGTTGGAGCTGGGGTGTGGCTGGTCTGTTATGGACTGGAAGGGGTAGAGTGGGGGCTGGTGGGTGTTGGAGCTGGTCTGTTATGGACTGGAAGGGGCAGAGTGGGGGCTGGTGGGTGTTGGAGCTGGTCTGTTATGGACTGGAAGGGGTAGAGGGGGGGCTGGTGGGTGTTGGAGCTAGGGTGTGGCTGGTCTGTGCCAGTGCCGCTGTCAGTGGGAGGCTGTTCTGTGGGTTGGGGAGGAGGGGTGCCGCAGGCAGGGCTGGGGAAGCCTGGCTGGTTGAGGTGGGCTCCTCTGCTGTGTGAGGACAGGGCTGGGGAAGCCTGGCTGGTTGAGGACAGGGCTGGGGAAGCCTGGCTGGTTGTTCTGGTCTCCTCTGCTGTGTGAGGACAGGGCTAGGGAAGCCTGGCTGGTTGAGGACAGGGCTGGGAAAGCCTGGCTGGTTGTTCTGGTCTCCTCTGCTGTGTGAGGACAGGGCTGGGGAAGCCTGGCTGGTTGAGGACAGGGCTGGGGAAGCCTGGCTGGTTGAGCTGAGTTCCTCTGCTGTGTGAGGGCAGGGCTGGGGAAGCCTGGCTGGTTGATCTGGGCTCCTATGCTCTGTAAGGACAGGTCAAAGAGTTGTGATCTAGCTGCTCCTGCAGCCTGTCCTCTGTTCTCTGTCTCTCCTACAGCTCCTCTCTTAGTGTGGTCAGATCGTTATTACTGTTCTGCCTGTCTTTTTGGAGCTCTCTCACCTCCTTTGTTAGATCAGCCAGCTCTCTCTTGAGTCCGTCTCTCTCTTGCTGAACCTCTTTCAGCTGTGTTGCAAGGCTGCTGTCCTGCTCTGTCCGCAGCTTGGTTAGGAGCTCCTCTAAGGTGTGGTTGTCTGGTTGATGTTTGCTCACGCTTTCCCTCAACAGGACCACCTCTCCCTCCAGTCTGGTGAACTCATCCCTAATGGCAGCCATGGTGGTGAGGAGGGCCTGAGCCTGCTCTGCACTGAGGGGGTCGCTCTCACCCTGGGGCGTGTCCTCCACTAAAAAAAGAGTGACAAACCTTCACACAAACAAACAGAAGATATGTTTAAAGTTAGTCCGTGCTCCTTTTTGGTTTACTCACTCAGTTTGGTCGTTGTATTAACTCCCCTTGCTAGGTTTGTTTTAGCTCGTTTCTTCCGGCTAGCTTGTTAGTCTGCTGGCTAAGTCTTTGTTGTGTAGCTAGCTAGCTAGAGTCAAAACTTCTTAAATTGAGCAAAGTTTGGCAAAGTTACTTTTTTTCTATTCTGAATGAATAGAATTGTTGCACATCACTTCTTGTCTGGAATTCTTTTTCGATTAGAGTGTTTATCCCATTCTAAAAACAAACAAATATGTTTGTTATATATCAGGAGCTCATGTTGAGCATGACTCTCTCTCTCTCTCTCTCTCTCTCTCTCTCTCTCTCTCTCTCTCATTCCTTCACTCTCCCAGAAGCCCAGCAGCGGTTGGATAGGGACCTTGGAAAAGTTGGACATGCATAAACACACCCACGGATAGGAAACACACTTTATCCCCAGGGGATGGCCTTTGTGTGTTCATGATGTGATAAGCTTCAAAGTGGCAAAGAGCTCAGAGACTGAACAGATCACTTTAGACTCTCCCTGACAGAGAGGAGAGAGAGAGAGAGAGAGAGAGAGAGAGAGAGAGAGAGAGAGAGAGAGAGAGAGAGAGAGAGAGGGGGGGGGGGATAAAAGACACTTCACAGCTTTTAGTTTAGTTTATTAATTCAACCATTTTGCAAAACAAGCACACATGGAACTTGAAAAAGCAATACAGGCACATGAGTTAAATCATGGAGAATAACACACAATAAATAACGTATTTCCATTGTGGTCCTCTTGAAACAAGATGGCTAGCTTGTCCTGCAGGGCAATACGTTCTCCTCTGTTTCACCAATGACCAACATTGTTTTCCCTCTCTTTCTTCTTCCCCTCCTTTTTAATCTGTATTTCTTTGGAAATGTTCTTCTTCTCCATTTTAATCTGTATTTTAATCTGAATGTTCTTAAAACCACACTGAAATGTTGGTATACCTGCTGTCAATGACAAAGTGCTGTCGTATTCTCAGAGTGTCAGAGTTCTTATGGAAATCAGGATGAATGGGGTTTTGGAAGACAGGAAAGAGGGGGAGGAGAGGAAAGAGGGGGAGCGATATAATGAAAGAAAGAAAGAAATCTGGCAAATCTTCAAATCTTTTCATCCTGTGAGTGGGTAATCCCTCCTTTTGTCCTCTGGATGGAGTGAGTGTGAACATGTTTATTAGAGAACACACAGAGGTAGATTGCTCCTTCCGTTGGTTGCTTCAACTTCTTCCTTTGTGTCCCAGTACGGAGTGTCTATCAGACTGCATCTGGATAGGGGGCATGTCTCAACAGTGTCCGACACAACTGAGAACCTTTTTATCTTTATTAAAACGTCCTGGAGCACAGCCGAAGAAGTGAAGAGACGTAATCATTGTTGAGCAGGGGTAAAAAAACTCACTCAGGGATGGGTAACTCCGGCCCTCCAGGGCTAGTGTCTGTCTGTTTAAGAGCAGAACGCAGCTAGGAACCTCATCTTTATGTTAGTTCCCTGGAGGAGCCCTCAGCGACACAGGGTTGAACTTCTGTAAACATTACATTAAAAGACTAGCTACGGTCATTTTAGGCTGGGTTTCTTAATTAGCACTTTGTGACAACCGCTAATGTAAAATCGATTTATAAAAACTGTACATACTTTTTGGCCAATCGGTGACATTAATTTATCAATTTAACATTCATTTAAAGATTCTCTCCGGTATCTTAAGCACTTGAAAGTTCATAACATATTGTATGAAATGGATGGCGTAGTAATTCTCAAGGACCCGTTTTGGCTCCTGATCACTAAAATTGAAATTGTGCAAAACCCCTAGAGCATCACTTTAAAATCAAATCAAATTCAGTTATATAGACCTTCGTACATCAGCTGATATCTCAAAGTGCTGTACAGAAACCCAGCCTAAAACCCCAAACAGCAAGCAATGCAGGTGTAGAAGCACGGGGGCTAGGAAAAACTCCCTAGAAAGGCCAAAACCTAGGAAGAAACCTAGAGAGGAACCAGGCTATGTGGGGTGGCCAGTCCTCTTCTGGCTGTGCCGGGTGGAGATTATAATAGGACATGGCCAAGATGTTCAAATGTTCATAAATGACCAGCATGGTCAAATAATAATAATCATAGGCAGAACAGTTGAAACTGGAGCAGCAGCACGGCCAGGTGGACTGGGGACAGCAAGGAGTCATCATGTCAGGTAAGTCCTGAGGCATGGTCCTAAGGCTCAGGTCCTCCGAGAGAGAGAAAGAAAGAGAAAAAGAGAGAATTAGAGAGAGCATACTTAAATTCACACAGGACACCGGATAGGACAGGAGAAGTACTCCAGATATAATAAACTGACCCTAGCCCCCCGACACATAAACTACTGCAGCATAAATACTGGAGGCTGAGACAGGAGGGGTCAGGAGACACTGTGGCCCCATCCGAGGACACCCCCGGACAGGGCCAAACAGGAAGGATATAACCCCACCCGCTTTGCCAAAGCACAGCCCCCACACCACTAGAGGGATATCTTCAACCACCAACTTACCATCCTGAGATAAGGCCGAGTATAGCCCACAAAGACCTCCCCACGGCACAACCCGAGGGGGGGCGCCAACCCAGACAGGAAGATCACATCAGTGACTCAACCCACTCAAGTGACGCACCCCTCCTAGGGACGGTATGAAAGAGCCCTAGTAAGCCAGTGACTCAGCCCCTGTAATAGGGTTAGAGGCAGAGAATCCCAGTGGAAAGAGGGGAACCGGCCAGGCAGAGACAGCAAGGGCTGTTCGTTGCTCCAGAGCCTTTCCGTTCACCTTCCCACTCCTGGGCCAGACTACACTCAATCATATGACCCACTGAAGAGATGAGTCTTCAGTAAAGACTTAAAGGTTGAGACCGAGTTTGCGTCTTTCACATGGGTAGGCAGACCGTTCCATAAAAATGGAGCTCTATAGGAGAAAGCCCTGCCTCCAGCTGTTTGCTTAGAAATTCTAGGGACAATTAGGAGGCCTGCGTCTTGTGACCGTAGCGTACGTGTAGGTATGTACGGCAGGACCAAATCAGAGAGATAGGTAGGAGCAAGCCCAGGTAATGCTTTGTAGGTTAGCAGTAAAACCTTGAAATCAGCCCTTGCTTTGACAGGAAGCCAGTGTAGGGAGGCTAGCACTGGAGTAATATGATCACATTTTTTGGTTCTAGTCAGGATTCTAGCAGCCGTATTTAGCACTAACTGAAGTTTATTTAGTGCTTTATCCGGGTAGCCGGAAAGTAGAGCATTGCAGTAGTCTAACCTAGAAGTGACAAAAGCATGGATACATTTTTCTGCATCATTTTTGGACAGAAAGTTTAAGTGTGGAATCTAACAGGAATCTAATATAGTCTCATAGGAATGTCATAGGAATCTAATAGGAATCTAATAGGAATTTAATAGGAATCTAATAGGAATCTATTAGGAATCTCATGGGAATCTAATGGGAATCTAATTGGAATCTCATAAGAATCTAATCGGAATCTCATAAGAATCTAATAGGACTCCAGCCCTTGAGAACTACACTGTCTGGGACTGGAGTTACTGGAGGTAAACAGCTCTGTGCTCTCGCCTCTGCTTTGCTTGCTGGTTGGGTTACTGTAAAGGCCTAGGTTGGGTTACTGTAAAGGACTAGGTTGGGTTACTGTAAAGGCCTAGGTTGGGTTACTGTAAAGGCCTAGGTTGGGTTACTGTAGAGGCCTAGGTTGGGTTACTGTAGAGGCCTAGGTTGGGTTACTGTAAAGGCCTAGGTTGGGTTACTGTAAAGGCCTAGGTTGGGTTACTGTAGATGCCTAGGTTGGGTTACTGTAAAGGCCTAGGTTGGGTTACTATAAAGGCCTAGGTTGGGTTACTGTAGAGGCCTAGGTTGGGTTACTGTAAAGGCCTAGGTTGGCTTACTGTAAAGGCCTAGGTTGGGTTACTGTAAAGGCCTAGGTTGGGTTACTGTAAAGGCCTAGGTTGGGTTACTGTAAAGGGCAATTCCATGTCAACGGAATTACGCTGAGACTTAATTTTAAAATGTATGTTAAAATAAACCCTATTGATTTCTAAAGTTTAACAAACCATACACCTCTATGCACAAGGACTACTGTACGTTCAACAATATCCACTGAAAAATATACGAAAACTAACTCATTGGAAGAACTGTACAGATTCAAATTTTGGCAAAAACAAATTACGGTAAAATCACCCTCAGGCTTTTAACGCGAGCAAGTTTTCCCGTGACTCAGTTAAATATCTGCTCAGAATTAAGATTGAAAAGATGTCTGCAGAAAGACTGGGCGTGTCAGCTATGACATCACACCTTTTGGTTATAGTACTACAGTAAGTGAAGTGGATTTACACCAGGTAACAGAATATACGGCACATCTGTGCTACAAATGAATGTATAATTATGGATGTGAATGCCACTCTCATCATGTTTCACAGGGCAGCACATCACAGTAGAGTACAGTCCAGTCCAGTACAGTCCAGTACAGCAGAGTAGAGTCTAGTCCAGTACAGCAGAGTAGAGTCCAGTCCAGTCCAGTACAGCAGAGTCCAGTCCAGTCCAGTCCAGTACAGCAGAGTAGAGTCCAGTCCAGTCCAGTCCAGTACAGCAGAGTAGAGTCCAGTCCAGTCCAGTACAGCAGAGTAGAGTCCAGTCCAGTACAGTACAGTACAGTACAGCAGAGTCCAGTCCAGTCCAGTACAGCAGAGTACAGTCCAGTCCAGTCCAGTACAGCAGAGTCCAGTCCAGTCCAGCCCAGTACAGTACAGTACATCAGAGTAGAGTCCAGTCCAGTCCAGTACAGCAGAGTAGAGTCCAGTCCAGTACAACAGAGTAGAGTCCAGTACAGTACAGCGGAGTAGAGTCCAGTACAGTACAGTACATCAGAGTAGAGTCCAGTACAGCAGAGTAGAGTCCAGTACAGTACATCAGAGTAGAGTCCAGTAGAGTAGAGTACAGCAGAGTAGAGTCCAGTACAGCAGAGTAGAGTCCAGTACAGTAAAGTACATCAGAGTAGAGTCCAGTACAGTACAGTACATCAGAGTAGAGTCCAGTACAGTACAGTACAGCAGAGTAGCGTCCAGTACATTACAGCAGAGCAGAGTAGAGTTCAGTCCAGTACAGTACACCACAGCAGAGTAGAGTCCAGTTCAGTACAGCAGAGTAGAGTCCAGTACAGTACACCACAGCAGAGTAGAGCCCAGTTCAGTACAGCAGAGTAGAGTCCAGTACAGTACAGCAGAGTAGAGTCCAGTACATTACAGCAGAGCAGAGTAGAGTCCAGTCCAGTACAGCAGAGTAGAGTCCAGTACAGTACAGCAGAGTAGAGTCCAGTACAGTACAGTACATCAGAGTAGAGTCCAGTACAGTACACCACAGCAGAGTACAGTCCAGTACAGTACACCACAGCAGAGTAGTGTCCAGTACATCAGAGCAGAGTAGAGTCCAGTTCAGTACAGCAGAGTAGAGTCCAGTACAGTACAGCAGAGTAGAGTCCAGTCCAGTCCAGTACAGCAGAGTCCAGTCCAGTCCAGTCCAGTACAGCAGAGTAGAGTCCAGTCCAGTCCAGTCCAGTACAGCAGAGTAGAGTCCAGTCCAGTCCAGTACAGCAGAGTAGAGTCCAGTCCAGTACAGTACAGTACAGTACAGCAGAGTCCAGTCCAGTCCAGTACAGCAGAGTACAGTCCAGTCCAGTCCAGTACAGCAGAGTCCAGTCCAGTCCAGCCCAGTACAGTACAGTACATCAGAGTAGAGTCCAGTCCAGTCCAGTACAGCAGAGTAGAGTCCAGTCCAGTACAACAGAGTAGAGTCCAGTACAGTACAGCGGAGTAGAGTCCAGTACAGTACAGTACATCAGAGTAGAGTCCAGTACAGCAGAGTAGAGTCCAGTACAGTACATCAGAGTAGAGTCCAGTAGAGTAGAGTACAGCAGAGTAGAGTCCAGTACAGCAGAGTAGAGTCCAGTACAGTAAAGTACATCAGAGTAGAGTCCAGTACAGTACAGTACATCAGAGTAGAGTCCAGTACAGTACAGTACAGCAGAGTAGCGTCCAGTACATTACAGCAGAGCAGAGTAGAGTTCAGTCCAGTACAGTACACCACAGCAGAGTAGAGTCCAGTTCAGTACAGCAGAGTAGAGTCCAGTACAGTACACCACAGCAGAGTAGAGCCCAGTTCAGTACAGCAGAGTAGAGTCCAGTACAGTACAGCAGAGTAGAGTCCAGTACATTACAGCAGAGCAGAGTAGAGTCCAGTCCAGTACAGCAGAGTAGAGTCCAGTACAGTACAGCAGAGTAGAGTCCAGTACAGTACAGTACATCAGAGTAGAGTCCAGTACAGTACACCACAGCAGAGTACAGTCCAGTACAGTACACCACAGCAGAGTAGTGTCCAGTACATCAGAGCAGAGTAGAGTCCAGTTCAGTACAGCAGAGTAGAGTCCAGTACAGTACAGCAGAGTAGAGTCCAGTACAGTACAGTACATCAGAGTAGAGTCCAGTACAGTACACCACCGCAGAGTAGAGTCCAGTACAGTACACCACAGCAGAGTCGGGTACAGTACTACAGAGTAGAGTAGAGTCCAGTACAGTACAGCAGAGTAGAGTAGAGTCCAGAACAGTACAGTACAGCAGAGTAGAGTCCAGTACAGTAGAGTAGAGTCCAGTACACCACAGCAGAGTAGAGTAGAGTCCAGTAAAGCAGAGTAGAGTCCAGTAGAGTAGAGTCCAGAACATCACAGCAGAGTAGAGTAGAGGCCAGTACAGTACAGCAGAGTAGAGTCCAGTACAGTACAGTAGAGTAGAGTCCAGTAGAGTAGAGTCCAGTACACCACAGCAGAGTAGAGTATATTCCAGTACAGCAGAGTAGAGTCCAGTACAGCAGAGTAGAGTCCAGTAGAGTAGAGTTCAGTACACCACAGCAGAGTAGAGTAGAGTCCAGTACAGCAGAGTAGAGTCCAGTAGAGTAGAGTCCAGTACACCACAGCAGAGTAGAGTCCAGTAGAGTAGAGTCCAGTACATCACAGCAGAGTAGAGTAGAGTCCAGTACAGCAGAGTAGAGTCCAGTAGAGTAGAGTCTAGTCCACCACAGTAGAGTAGAGTAGAGTACAGTACAGTACAGCAGAGTAGAGTCCAGTCCAGTACAGTAGAGTCCAGTCCAGTAGAGTTCAGTACACCACAGCAGAGTAGAGTAGAGTCTAGTACAGCAGAGTAGAGTCCAGTAGAGTAGATTCCAGTACACCACAGCAGAGTAGAGTAGAGTCCAGTACAGCAGAGTATAGTCCAGTAGAGTAGAGTCCAGTACACCACAGCAGAGTAGAGTCCAGTAGAGTAGAGTCCAGTACATCACAGCAGAGTAGAGTAGAGTCCAGTACAGCAGAGTAGAGTCCAGTAGAGTAGAGTCCAGTACACCACAGCAGAGTAGAGTAGAGTACAGTACAGTACAGCAGAGTAGAGTCCAGTCCAGTACAGTAGAGTCCAGTCCAGTAGAGCAGAGTAGAGTAGAGTAGTCACAGATAATGAAAGGTAGGGGCGTGGATCATAAAACCAGTCAGTATCTGGTGTAACCATTTGCCTCAAACAGAATGACACATCACCTTCACATAGAGTTGATCAGGCTGTTGATTGTGGCCCTTGGAAAGTTGTCCGAAACTTCTTCAATAGCTGTACTACCCTGTCCACCTCTATAATCCACTACCACCCTGTCCACCTCTATAATCCACTACCACCCTGTCCACCTCTATAATCCACTACCACCCTGTCCACCTCTATACTCCACTACCACCCTGTCCACCTCTATAGTCCACTACCACCCTGTCCACCTCTATAGTCCACTACCACCCTGTCCACCTCTATAATCCACTACCACCCTGTCCACCTCTATAATCCACTACCACCCTGTCCACATCTTTAATCCACTACCACCCTGTCCACCTCTATAATCCACTACCACCCTGTCCACATCTTTAATCCACTACCACCCTGTCCACCTCTATAATCCACTACCACCCTGTCCACCTCTATAATCCACTACCACCCTGTCCACCTCTATAATCCACTACCACCCTGTCCACCTCTATAATCCACTACCACCCTGTCCACCTCTATAATCCACTACCACCCTGTCCACCTCTATAATCCACTACCACCCTGTCCACCTCTATAATCCACTACCACCCTGTCCACCTCTATAATCCACTACCACCCTGTCCACCTCTATAATCCACTACCACCATGTCCACCTCTATAATCCACTACCACCCTGTCCACCTCTATAATCCACTACCACCCTATCCACCTCTATAATCCACTACCACCCTGTCCACCTCTATAATCCACTACCACCCTGTCCACCTCTATAATCCACTACCACCCTGTCCACCTCTATAGTCCACTACCACCCTGTCCACCTCTATAGTCCACTACCACCCTGTCCACCTCTATAATCCACTACCACCCTGTCCACCTCTATAATCCACTACCACCCTGTCCACCTCTATAATCCACTACCACCCTGTTCACCTCTATACTCCACTACCACCCTGTCCACATCTTTAATCCACTACCACCCTGTCCAGCTGTCTGAGTCATTTAACTGAGTCATATGACATTATACTAGAGCCAACACTTTGATTGATGTTATTTTAAGAGCCTGAACCACTACGCTTGATCAATGTTGAGACTCTAGATGTTTCAATTCTGGGCGCAAACTGCATGGAGCAGACCCCTTGTGTATTCATTGGTCCTGTAATGGGTTGCTGTCCCTTTTGATGGAAATTACTGAACCCCCACCCTTTCCACCCTCCCTTTTTACTACTTGGACAGACAGTGTGGTTGTGTGTGTGGTTGTGTGTGGTTGTGTGTGGTTGTGTGTGGTTGTGTGTGTGGTTGTGTGTGTATGTCCCCCCCTTTTTTGCTTCAGGCCCCAACACTCTCTGAGTTTCTCAATAGTATTTTACTAAGCACGTTCATTAGATGAGACCTTGTTGGGCAGTGAAACTGTGTGTGTTCTCAATGTTCCCTTTCTCTCTCAATCATTGTGTGTTTTGTTTGTGTCTCTTGTGTGCTTCTGCGTGCGTGTGTGTGTCTTTCTCTCTTTCGCGTGTGTTACCTGGTTACCTGGTTACAACGGTCAACCTGGTTACACTGGTTGAATCGTTTCAATGAAATGACGTTGAACCAAGGTGGAATTGTCACACCCTGATCGGTTTAACCTGTCTTTGTGCTGGCCTCCACCCCTCCTCCAGGTGCCGCCCGTCTTCCCCATTATCCCCTGTGTATTTGTACCTGTGTTCTCTGTTTGTCTGTTGCCAGTGTCTTGTCTTATCAAGCTTATCAGTGTTTTCCGAGTTCCTGTTTTTCCTAGTCCTCCCGGTTTTGACCTCTTGCCTGCCCTGACACTAAGCCCGCCTGCCTGACCCTTCAGCCTGCCCTGACCTCGAGCCTGCCTGACCCTTCAGCCTGCCTTGACTTCGAGCCTGCCTGACCCTTAAGCCTGCCCTGACCTTGAGCCTGCCTGACCCTTCAGCCTGCCCTGACCTCTAGCCTGCCCTGACCTCGAGCCTGCCTGACCTTTCAGCCTGCCTGACCCTTCAACCTGCCTGACCTTTCTGCCTGCCTGACCCTTAAGCCTGCCTGACCCTTCGCCTACCCTGACCTCGAGCCTGCCTGACCCTCGAGCCTGCCCTGACCTCGAGCCTGCCCTGACCTCGAGCCTGCCTGACCTTTCAGCCTGCCTGACCCTTCAGCCTGCCTGACCTTTCCGCCTGCCTGATCCTTAAGCCTGCCTGACCCTTCAGCCTGCCCTGACCTCGAGCCTGCCTGACCCTCGAGCCTGCCCTGACCTCG